>NC_056747.1:689438479-689525979 GCF_019279795.1 Protopterus annectens | reverse complement strand
TGACACAAAAATGGGTAGTTGGGAGAATTACCAATTTCTTTCAGGTGTGGGCGGAAACTGGACAACTTGGAGAAAACTCAATCAGCCACAGGGAAGACATGCAGACTCTGCACAGATGGGGGCACAGATGTGTACCAAATTGGAAGGCAAAGTCTTGTGAAGCAGCAGTGGTAACTGCTGTTCAGTACTGCCACTCAGAATACTTTAAATACTGTTTAATTATGTTTTTTTTCCCTATGAAAACAGAATACTATCAACTTTACTAATGAATGATCTTGTATGGCTTAATAATTTACTAATATACAGGGGGTAGAATTTTATTATATAATGTATGGGATTTTAAGCCAGACTCAGAGATGATTGCAGGAACAGAATAATGTTATGCACACCTTCTGTCAGCAGAGATAACTACATTTATAAGCTTCTTTCTTTTGACAGTGAGATAAACCCACTGGGTAAGTGCTGCAGAGGATAACACTGGGCTATGTGTCCAAGCTTACTGTGATATTTCACACTATCTGCCAAGCGCTTAGATTTCAGGTGAATATTGATTTAATCCTTGCCTAATATTTTCTACTTCTGAATCTGAAGTTTTGAGAATATAGAAAATGTCATAAAAGTATGCTACCTGCACAGTCCTTTTTGTGACAGTAGAGAGGCTTGAGTTTTGGTAATACTAATGCTGCCATAGATGCTTGCTATATGTTATCACATTTAGTTGACTCATAATGGAAAAGTTAAAAATAAAAAAAATTGGACAGCAGCATGCTTTTTTCAGATTTCTCAGACATGTTCTGATCACCCAGTCTGCCAAGTTCCCTGCTGGATAAACTGCTGATCCTAGTTAACAACTGCCCACATTTCCTGTTCCTCATTAGAACAGCCATATAGCAGCTGTAATTGTTCCCAGTAGTTTAAGCTTCACTGTTTTAAACCCACTTCATCAACAATGGAAAAATCAAAGGTATGTCTAATCTAAGACAGAACTACTCATGGCAATAGAATTTTCAAACGTAAGCATATTGAAGTGGAACAATGAAACAAATACATTTTGTATTGATTCTCTCCCAGAATCCCCTGGAACTTCTACCTATTTGTCTTTTCCTTCTGCACCTGTTGTATCCCAAACCCCCAACTTCTCACCTTACCAGGTACTGCTGAACAAAACCTTAGTAAAGATGGTGTTCTGACTCTTTGGTGAGGCAGCATCTGTGGCATCTCATTTGTAGCACCACGAAGTGAGGGATTGGATGGTGATTTCTGGATGTGGAGCTAAAAGCCATCATAGAGATGCCAGCCAGTCAGAATCACTAACTGTGGGAGTGGCTAGTGCAGTGATATCATGCCATCATCTCTAAGGAGATGATTGGTGAGGCCTCTGGTTTCCCCAAAGGGCATACAGATATCTGGAATCCGCAAGCTATACCCCCAAGATAGGAGTGCTGACCATCAGCCACTTCATCCTATTCCTTGTTGGTCAGTTCTACCAGCAGCCTGAGTCTGTTCTTGAAACTGGGTTGTCAAAGGCACACACAGGTGTTCTGCTTAATGGGATGGCAGTAAGAATACAGTGGTATATAATCATTTGTAAATTTTTTTCATTTGCTTGCAAGTTCGTATCTTGAAATCTCATTCTTAGAACTCATCCTGCAAACTGTGAGTCAGATGTACTGCTAATATTTATTTATTTATTTTTAATTCATGATCACCTTTATCTGCTCTTTTTTTTTAAAAAAATACAGTATTTTAATTTGAGTGTTGAAGGAATTTTTATCTGAAGTTATTCTGCTCTTCAGTAACTTGAACTGAAGCTAGTGTTGGCTGAATTTTGTTATTTGCTAGTAATTACAGGTGTGGGGGTAGCCACATTCTTTGATTTCCTGTCCTTGCATATTTAAACTGGTGCATGTGAAATAATTCCTGCTTTAAAACTTCAGCTTGGCCAGCTAAGAACTTGGTTATATTCAACTGGACGTATAAGAGAATTTAAGTACCTTTATCTGCTCTTTTTTTTTTAAAAATACAGTATTTAATTTGAGTGTTGAAGGAATTTTTATCTGAAGTTATTCTGCTCTTCAACTCTTCAGTTATTCCCACCTACCCACCCTGTTTTTGTTTTGGTGTTAATCTTAGTGGCATTGAAACTGCCCGCCCCTCAGCCTGCCTCTGGGCCCATCTCATTTGCTCACTCAACTGAGTGCAGTGAGATCATATTCTGATTTCAGGCACTCCTACTGTGTACAAAGAGAGCATCTGGGAAATAGAAAAAAAAAAATTAAGCTTATTTCCTGCCTTTCTTGTTAAGTGGTACAGACTATTTGTAGGCTTCTGAGCCCCCAAGCCCTTCTGTGTTTGAGGGAAGCCTTCTAGCTTGTTTTTTTTTTTCTTATAACTAGCCAGTTTTCTATTTTCAGCACTCAAATCAGTTTCTTTGATCTCAGCACTTGTTCAGAAAAAAAAAAAAAAAAAAAAGCTAGTCACTGTTCCCACGAGAGGAGAAAATATACTAGATCTCATTGTCACAAACATGGGGACAAAATGCTCCACACCGGAAGTATATCCCTCATTGGTGAGATCTGATCATAAACTAATCTCACTGGAATTCCACATCCCGCCCCCACCCCAAACAAAAAAGACCATAGTGAAGAACTTCTCTAAAGCAAACTTCACACTACTCAAGACTGGTGTGGTATCCTTCAAGGCCCCTGAGCCAGTGGAAACCACAACCCAAGCTGCGGAAGCCCTTACAAATGCCTTCTATGAACACCTCCAGGACTGCATGGATCAGGCAATCCCAAATAAAACCAAGACTCTTTCCACAAAGGGCAAACGTCCATTCTGGTGGACCCCAGCCATTAACAAACTTTACAATAAGAGGAGAAAGCTATTACATGATAGAACAAAATCCATAAAAGGGAAGTCACCCCTGATCATTATTAGTAAAAAATACGAGCACTCATAAAATCAACTAAGGCCAATTTTGAGAGAAAAATTGCCATGGATTCAAAGGACAATCATAAGGCCTTTTTCAGCTATGTTAGGAACCTGGGTGGAAACTCCCAGATATGCTCAGAATTAGTCCAAAATGATACAAAAATCACTGAACCCACAGACATTGCCAACATACTGGCAGACAGGTTCAGTGCAAACTTCACCCTCTCCCCTAAAGGAGAGATAACTATCCCAGCCGAGTGTAGCCTCCCGGACATCTCAAATGCGCAGGTGAAAGCTGCTCTCTCTAAAGCTAAAAACACAGCATCAATGGGACCGGATGGTGTCCCCGGCTGTGTGCTACATGAGCTAAATGAGGAATTAAACCCCACATAAGGCAGCTGTTTAATCTCAGCCTTACCACAGGATACGTGCCCAAGGAGTGGCGACGGCAACTGTTGTCCCACTCCACAAAGGCGGCGCCTCACGGACCCTGGTAATTACCGGCCCATAAGCTTAACAAGTCTAGTCTGCAAAGCTATGGAGAGGATCATAATGGAGCTCATAAACAAAGATATAGGGGACTTGCAGACATTGGACCCGACCCAGTTTGGCTTTGTCAAGGGAAGATCATGCCTTTTGAACTTGGTCGACTTCTTCAAACAGTCACCAAGGCCATTGATGAGGGAAAGGCAGTCCATACAGCCTACCTTGACCTTGCAAAGGCTTTCGACACAATACCCCACTCGGGTATTGTAGAAAACTTACCAGCTTAAATGTAAACCCATATGTCACAAGATGGGTTGCAAACTGGCTTAAGGACAGAACCCACAGGGTTAGAGTTGCTGGCGCTGTGTCAGACTCCAAGCCGGTCACAAGTGGTGTCCCACAGGGCTCGGTCCTTGGCCCCTATTGTTTGGCATCTACTTCTCAGAAGTACAGGCCAACATAGGAGGACTTTGGCTGACAAAGTTTGCAGACGACTGCAAACTGGGCCATAGTGGAAAGTGCATCAGACACGGATATCCTTCAGAAGGGACTCCGGAAACAGATAGCTGGTGCCAGAGCCATGGCCTGAAGTTAAACGCCAAAAATGTATAGTCATACCCTTCGGGAAAAACAAGGTAACCCCAAGCTACCATATAGGTGGCAATCCACTAAGCACAGAAGAGGTTATCAGGGACCTGGGGACCCAGGTTGACAGTGGCCTTTCTTCTGACACTCACATTGCTAAAGTGGTTAGAAAGACCTTCTACATTGCCCACCTGATCATGAAGGGATTCACATCCAGATCTAGTGAGGTTATTGTTCCCCTGTACTCTTCACTTATCAGACCAATGATCGAAAGTACAATGCCCCATTCGGGATGTATCTCACCCGACATCTGCAGCAATTGGAGAGACCCCAAAAGTTCCTCACCAAAAGGATAAAGGGACTCCAAAATCTGTCATATGCTGCCAGATTGAAGAAACTCCAGCTCTATTCAGTCGCATACCGCCTGCTCAGAGGTGACATGTGCCTGACATACAAGGCCATGTCCAACCCGGAATTAATGGACATGCTCCACCTCAAAAATCCAAATCCACCAAAACCACTAGAGCAAGCGACTTAAACCTTAGCACGGATATAAATAGGACGTGCTGGAGGGATAGATTTATCACTCAGAGACTCCCTATGCTGTGGAATAAAATCCCGGTCCATGTGAGGCAGAGCACCTCGCTGACTCTGTTCAAGAGAAATCTAGACCTGTGGATGGGAGATCGAGGTTTACCCCTGAATCATCTCTGTGTCACTGCTGGACAGAGGCACAACAAACTAATGGGCACAGTATTTTTTCATATAAGGGGTGGCGTAAGCCACAAAAATTTGGGCTAGGCTTATAAATGCCTTAGGGCAGATAGCCTAGTATAAACCTATGAACCTATGAACCTATGACCCTCAAGCCTCAGCTGGTTCATTTCTTCCCGATTTGACAGTCTACAGCCTCTGGGAGCAGTGCTGTCTTGTAGGGATCGGGGTGTTTCTTCCTTAGTACATCTTGTGCACGTGCTTATTAATGCACTCACACATACAAATATCTCCTTTATTTGCCTGGCTCACCCTTGAAGGCATGCAACTCCACTGATTCCCGGTTCCCACGGGGATTTCAAATGGAATTCATACTTTGGGAATGTGCTTCTCAACGCTCTGTACAGAGAAAGGTAAAAAAAAAAAAAAAGCTTTGCATATTTATTCCTCTCCTTTCCCAGGTAGCTCATCCAGTGCTCGGCCTGTTAAATGCGCAGGGGTCTGCTGTGTCATAGTCAGGGTTTGTCCTTGTATGCCTTGGAAGTGGCTGTTAGTAGCCTGCTTAAGTATTCACATATTTTTGAAGGATTTGTTCCTGAATGAATTGGACTGCTTTATTTATTGCCTGTGACTTTATTTGTTAACTGGGTAGGTGGACTAATTCAATACAGATTCATTTTTAATAGCACCTACGTCAAAAGTAAGTTTTATTACATTATAGTGTATAATATGACAGCAAACATTATGCAAAGTGTGATAAACTTACAAACATGAAAAAAATCTGAATAATTTGACATCAAAGTTCTGCTAATCAGGTTACAGATGAAATAAGTTAAGATATACTGAACACCAAGTATATATATATATATATATATGTTACTGAAGTTAATTATCTTACAAAAAGGATCATATGTGATGGTGTACATTATCTTCTACTGAGAAACATTTCCTCTCAGTTCACAAAGCTCACAGCAAGCTAGAAAACTCTTGTTTTACTCCACTTGTATCTCAAAACCCTGGAATTCAGTTCCCCTCTAATCAGACTCCTCAGCAGCACACATATCTTCAAAGATAAATTAAAACTCTTCCCACTTGACCCCTGGCTATGTCCCTACTATTCCCTAGGCTAAATCCTTCCAAAACTCTCTCTCCGGTGTGCACATACATATCAGTGACTATCTCTACTGCTGCTTCTCTTTTTACTGTCTTCTTATGACAAAATGCATGTAATTATATACCTAATGTACTACAGCCAATGATGACTAGTTTCCTGCAGTAGGCCTACTACTTTATTTCATAATTATTTCCCTTATTTTTCTTACTTTGTATGCAGTGTTGCTAATTGTTATCTGAGCATTCTGTAAATTGTATAGTACTACTGAAAACAGTTTTCACTGAACTTTGTATGTGATGCTGCTAAATGTTACCTGAGTATTCTGTATGTTGTTACTACTGTTGTTATTTCATGCGTAGCTTTTCTCCCTTGGCATTTGCTGACAAAGGGTGGACTTTCCTGCTAAACAAATGGAAATTAATTAATAATAAATAAATTAGAGAGAAGTGTCCACTGAATTTTCTTGTTGGTTCTGGATGTTAAACTGTATTATAAATCAGGTAGTAGCAAGTGGATAGTATGACGGAAACAGTATTTTAAATATTGACTAGATATAGAAAATACAAGAGAGTAAAGAGAGAAAGTTGTACAAGATTTGTTAGGAAATGTATTCTGTAGAACTAGAGCAGAAATCCTGGACACACATATTAGACGCAGAAAAGAATGCAACATTTCAAGATTAGACAACATGGAAAATTGTTGTGTGTATTTTATTACTATTTTAATGCGCACGCACGCTTCACTTTTTTGTATTACATCTTTAAGTAGGAACATGATAGCTCTCTGAAATGAATAAGGTCGAGTGCTGATAGTGCATATTGCTATACAAAACCTGCTTCCACTGCAGTGATTTTGCATTTTTCCTTAATGCTGTGTGACCATGGAGTTCATACACACACACACACACACACACACACACACACACACACACACACACACACACACACACACACACACACACGTTAAGTGGTTGGGGGGATTCCCCACACATGGAGGGAATGTTGTGATTGCCCCTGAAAAAAAAAATTATTTCTGATTTACAGAACATGGGTTGTAGTGTAATTGCTTCAAATTATATGGAGTCAGAGAACATGCATTCAAAGAGTCATCATGAAGTATTATAGTTTCTTCTTAGGTTAGTGTGACTGGCTTTCTTTTTTGTGTTATGTCATCTTCTTGGCTTTTTTTAACTTCCTGTCAGTACCTGCAATGCTTCATTTCTTGCTTGTAGGATTTGCTTTCTTGTCTTTTGGAAGATTATTTTTACTTTTTGGTTGCCTTTTACTAGTCCTGATCAGGTAATGTACTTCAATTTGAGTTTATAGTGCTTTCATTACTGTAAAGTGAGTTTAATTTATGCCAAAATCACAAAAACCACAGCAACAAGAGAACCAGTCGACAGCGTACAAAAGCAAAAATAAAGAATACCAGTCACCATATAACGCTGTCGCAAGTGGCGGTACCCAGCTCTCACAATCCAAGGAAGTAGAAAGGTACTTCCTAATGTCACAAACGCTGCTCCTTTGCAGGAGAATGTAACCAAAAGCAAAACGCCTTAGACGCTAGTCCTTTACAGGGAAATGTAATTGAAGTCAAAACGCCAAGATAAGTTCCCAAATACTGCTCCAAAACAGGAAATTGCAGTCAACAAATCCAAGTGGGTAAAAACACAGCTTTATTCACGGAAAAAGTGAGCGCTTTCGCCGTTAGGCTTTTTCAAACTTTACAGATTACAACTAATAACAGTCATTTAAATAGTCCATCCTATTCAATGATAGGCAGACTCCAATTCAAAATTTAAAGCGCCACTAGCAGATTTAAAACATACTTGTTAGTATTCACAGCCATTGCATTAAATATACAGTTAAGCAAAACATGTATATTCTGTATGTAAAACACTTTTTTTAAAAAAATTATAATCCATGCATTTAAAACCTACACAATAATACATACAATAAAAATCTGTATTAAAATTTATTTGAATATTAGATGTATGTAAACATATAAAAAATATATGTAAATAGACATATATATATATATAAAAAAAAAATATATATATATATAAAATGTCTATAAAAAATATATATGTACATTCAAATTTCATCTTGGTCTGGGGATGCTTCTGCCCTTCAATACAGGTTTAATGTGAACTTTGTCATTGAGACCAGGTGGGTCATCTGCTCTACATCTGATGATCCACCTGAGTTCACACTCAAGGGTTCTATTGATTAGGTCACCCCCTCTATGACCAGACACTAAGTGTTGTATGATGGTAAAATTAAAACTATGATCAGGGCCTAATAATTTACAATGCTTGGCTAATGCATTGGATTCTGACCCTTTCCTAATATGATAGTTGTGTTCCCTAATGCGATCTTTAAATACCCTGTTGGTTTTCCCTATATAAAATGAGGGGCATGCTACACACCTAGCTAGATATACCACGTCTTTGCTGTTACAATTTGTGTTGGTGTTAAAATAAAACGTGTATCCAGTAACTGGATGTACAAATGTTAGCTCCTCATTAATAAAACTACAGTGGTTACACATGCCGCATGGTGTGGTGTTCTTGTTCATTCCAATTATAAGTTGCTTATTCCCACCAAACTTGGGTTTACACAATAATCTCTTTAAATTGGGTTTATTCCTATAAGTAATTTTAGGTCTTGGTCCCACTATCTTAGCGATTTCACTGTCAGATAACAGAATATCCCAACTCTTAATGAACATGTCTCTTACCTCCTTTATATCTCTAGTATACGACATTATAGGCCTCACTTCCATCGCTTTAGGTTCTAAAGTCTCTTCAACATGCCTTGAGTTATCAGAGAAATAGGGTCTAGCCTTAGTTAACCGTAACTCATTAACTTCCATTATAACTTTTTCTATTGACACATGATCATACCCCCTTTCTATAAACCTTTTCCTTAATTCTTCTATTTCTTTATAGTAATATTCATCTACAGGATTGTACCTAGATGCTCTCATAAACTGACCTTTCAGTATGTTATGAAAGATATGTGTAGGTTGCATACTACCTCTTTGAAGTAATGTATTACGATGGCATAATTTGCGATGGACGGAGGTGTTTAAAAGTCCATTGTCAAGCTTAAATACATCTATGTCAAGGTAAGAAACCCTATTCTCAGAATAATTCATAGTGAATTTCAAGAATTCAGTAGAAGAATTCATTAGACTCACAAAGGCATTCAGCATGTCTATGTCCCCAAACCAAAGAAAAAAGAGGTCATCCACAAATCTGCGGTATAACCCCACAAATTCCTTGAACATGGCCAACTTATGGAGAAATCTATCCTCCCAAGCAGCCATAACAAGGTTGGCGTAGCTATTGGCACAAGATGTGCCCATAGCTACGCCATCCTTCTGCAAGTAAACATGTTGACCAAAAATAAACACATTGTTGGATAGTACCATCTCAAGATATAAAGTAATTAACTCTATCTTATCTGCAAGAAAGTCAGAATGCTGACGTAAATATTCTTGGATATAAACAATACCTAAATCATTCGGTATCACTGTGAATAAACTCACGATATCCAAAGTGACCAAAAAATATTTTTTCTCCTCTTCCAAACCACTGGTATACGTATACAAATCTAATAAGAATTGTTTACTATCTCTGAGTATATATTCATTTTTGTCAACCAATGGTCTCAGGGTTGATTCTACATAGATGGATAGTGGCTCAGTTACCCATCCTTGTCCGGCTACAATTGGTCTCATGGGGGGGTCTGTACGAGACTTATGTATCTTGGGTAGCCCCTGTATAACTGGAACTACTGGATTCTCAACTTTGAAGTAATGATACAATTCCTCATTAATACTTGAGGACATAAGGAGATCATCGAGTGTGTAATACACATCAAAAACTTTCTGTCCAACTATCCCCTGATCAATTCTATCATAGAACTTATCATCACTTAAAAGTTGGGTCATTCGTTCGTTATAGTCAGCTGTATCCATTAACACAATGGGGCCACCCTTATCAGCTGGTCTAATTGTAAGCATGTCATCGTCTCTCAGACCCTTCAGTGCTTGTCTTTGTTTATAATTCAAATTTTGTCTATACTTCATACGTTTGTGTGTATGAAAATAGTTATGTATATCATTCTCCATAACTTTACCAAACACAAATTGTAACAGCAAAGACGTGGTATATCTAGCTAGGTGTGTAGCATGCCCCTCATTTTATATAGGGAAAACCAACAGGGTATTTAAAGATCGCATTAGGGAACACAACTATCATATTAGGAAAGGGTCAGAATCCAATGCATTAGCCAAGCATTGTAAATTATTAGGCCCTGATCATAGTTTTAATTTTACCATCATACAACACTTAGTGTCTGGTCATAGAGGGGGTGACCTAATCAATAGAACCCTTGAGTGTGAACTCAGGTGGATCATCAGATGTAGAGCAGATGACCCACCTGGTCTCAATGACAAAGTTCACATTAAACCTGTATTGAAGGGCAGAAGCATCCCCAGACCAAGATGAAATTTGAATGTACATATATATTTTTTATAGACATTTTATATATATATATATATTTTTTTTTATATATATATATGTCTATTTACATATATTTTTTATATGTTTACATACATCTAATATTCAAATAAATTTTAATACAGATTTTTATTGTATGTATTATTGTGTAGGTTTTAAATGCATGGATTATAATTTTTTTAAAAAAAGTGTTTTACATACAGAATATACATGTTTTGCTTAACTGTATATTTAATGCAATGGCTGTGAATACTAACAAGTATGTTTTAAATCTGCTAGTGGTGCTTTAAATTTTGAATTGGAGTCTGCCTATCATTGAATAGGATGGACTATTTAAATGACTGTTATTAGTTGTAATCTGTAAAGTTTGAAAGCCTAACGCTTAAAGCGCTCACTTTTTCCGTGAATAAAGCTGTGTTTTTACCCACTTGGATTTGTTGACTGCAATTTCCTGTTTTGGAGCAGTATTTGGGAACTTATCTTGGCGTTTTGACTTCAATTACATTTCCCTGTAAAGGACTAGCGTCTAAGGCGTTTTGCTTTTGGTTACATTCTCCTGCAAAGGAGCAGCTTAGACATTAGGAAGTACCTTTCTACTTCCTTGGATTGTGAGAGCTGGGTACCGCCACTTGCGACAGCGTTATATGGTGACTGGTATTCTGAGTTTAATTTATGCCACATTTATGGTTTTGTTTTTGTTTTATTTCATTTGTATGAGATTTAGGAATGTATTTGAGTTGTGTGTGCGCGCTTCTGCTGTTTTGTATTGCACTTTACTGATTTACTGTTTTGTTTATGTTTTTCTTTTGGTGGCATGTCTGAGTTTGACAGTTTATTCAACTAGATTACTTTTTGGGAATGTGGTTATTTGTTCTTTGAGGGCTTTCTGTGAATGGCTGCATGTTAATATTATGCTGTAATTTGTCTTTCTTGCAAGGATCTTTTATTTTTTTATTGTTTTGTAGATGGCTTCATGCAGAAATAATAGTCATGATACCGATTTAGTCTATCCAATAAATTTGGCCATTTTCTAAACATCCTTAAAATTTGCTCTATAGTGATTGCACACATAAACAGATATGATAGTCATTGTACAGTCTTGGTACAAGTTGTATAATTAGCTGACAGTATACATATACATATATATATATATATATATATATATATATATATATATATATATATATATATATACATACACACACACATATATACACCTTGAAATGGAAGTAATACCGGAAATGATAACTTTCTGTATTTTCTGTCAGTTCATTCTAAAACAAGTCCTTTAACATCAAGAAGCATACCTTAAAAGAATATATATATATTTTTTGTATAGGGTGATCCTCTTCCCCAGCACCCTCCCATGTGTGTGTGTGTGTGTGTGTGTGTGTGTGTGTGTGTGTGTGTGTGTGTGTGTGTGTGTGTGTGTGTGTGTATGTGTGTGTGTGTGTTGGGGGGGGGGGCTGGGTTGGATTTCTATACTCTGTGGTTCCACTGCTGCAGTGGAATCATTAACAAAAATCACTGGACAGCACTGCAAGATCCCACAATACAAGTGCACATGGTTTTGAGCAAGTTAGGATCAAAAGAAATTGCAGAAATGCTGTGTGAAGGAGACTGTGTCATGAAGTGTAGCTAAATGTCCTAGTAATATCATCTCTTGTTAGATGCTGCTAGTGTTGACATATACATGGCTAATTAGGACAGATAATGTATTCTGAATAAACTGCTGGTTAGGTCATCACTTTTAGGGAGCTTAAATCTTAGTCTCTCACAGGTATTTGTAGCTGTGTAATGTTTAGTTATCAGTTTGTCTTATGATTATTGATTTGTAATTTGTATAATACTTCTCCAGTAAGTATCATGCTTTCATTTTTTGACATGGCTGATCAAGACATTTGCACATATGCTGGTCTCATGGCAGAGCACTTGAAGTCTTATTTGTGAAGGTGGTAATCCGTGTTTAGAAATTAATGCAGGATGCAAATGGGCTGACCCTAAAAGGATGGCCTGCATGCTTGGCATACATTTCCATTCTGGATGGTGGCTTGACAGTTAAGTTCATTATAAATGTAGGCCCTGTAGAGAGCATAGGTAACCTCATTTTTACTCCAGCACAAGGCAGGTGTAATTGTAGTGAGTACAGGCAGTGAGTGTCAGAGACAATGTGAGATGGATAGTGAACTGTTTATTTATTACTTACTTAACTAACTTACTGTTTGGTAACCATGTAGGTGGGCTGGTCCTAAGACCCTTTTCAGCCATGACTGAAAAGTTCAGACCCAAAAGCAAACAACATAAATAATCAGTAAGAGGATAAAGTGATAGAATAGGAATTCCTGAATTATATTGCCCTGTCTTTATTGTGGGATTGACATCCACATATATGGAACAATAAAGGAGTGGTAGCTGCTGATTTAACGTTAATTGTTAAATTAAATAATTGTTTTCCTGATACCATTAACACTGTCTCCCTTCCTGTGACCATAGTTATAATTAGAAAGAAAAGTAGATATTGGAGCATAACTGCTCTAATAAAAGGAATGGAGGTCTACCTCCCACATACAGACTGCATATTTGCAGGTCGTATAACATAACTAGTCTGAGTGCAGTACATATAATGGACACCCCCCCCCCCCCCATTAGTGCTGTAGAATTGCACAACTCAGTTCTTGCATTCAGCAGCTGATTAAGTGCAGACTGAGAGGAATTTGATATTCGCTGGTGCCTTATTTTATACTGCTAAATCATCTGTTTCAGACAGAAGTGAAACATGGGCCTTACATAAAGTTAGGATTTCTCTTGCTTTTGTTATATTCTTTATAATGAGTTGCAAGCTAGAGACTATAAAAGCAGTAATGGAAGACTGTAGTCTTCTGTTTCTGACTTTTGAAAGAAATGCTTTACTCTGTGTTCCATTCACTTCATTAGTTATGCTTTTATATACTTAAAACTATAGCCATTTCAAGAGTGACCCAGGAGCTTTAGCTTGGTTAAAAAGACATGTTCACTCATATAGCATGTATTTGGAAGCCCTTGGCATCAAACCCTGTTCTACATGAAGTAACTTGTTCACACTTTATTACCTTAACCACTATGTTATATTGCCTAGTTAAATGCACTTTCTACACTCCAGTATTTTATTGAAAATATCAGTTAAACTATTTTTTCATAACAGAAAAGAATTTAATTTTCCAAAGATTAGTCGCATGCAGTAATTTAAACAAATCCAGTCACACACTGTACTCTCCAGCAGAAGCCAAAGGGCACATTTGGGTAAGATGCGGCCAGCAAGTAGAGAGTTACATTCTAATTACTTCTGTGTTAGAAAAAGAATATAAAAACAGCATGTGTATAGAGCTGGTGGTAGCGGTTGCAGCGGACACATACGGTAATATCCATTCAGTTTATGAAAAGTATCCAATCCTGAGGTTTCTCACTGGCTAAGCCAAGCAGCCCTGGGTTTGGCAGGCCAAACAGTCTGTGGCTGCTTAGTGAAACTCACACTGAAAGGAATTCTTCTATTTGTCACTTCATTGCTCCTCTTAAAAGTGCCATAAAAATTAGTACTTTGGCAAGCAAGTGCTTGTTTAGAAATAAAAAAAAATGAAAGAAAAAGCTACTGCCATTTTCTGCATGTGCTGGGAAGTTTTTTTTTTTTTTTTTTTTTCTTGAGGTGAACATACTGTTTTTAATGGTTTGACTCCTGGACAAGTGGATTTCAGAACTGCTGATAGTTACAGTTTCAGATCCCAGTACCCTATTTCATTAGAAACTCATTGTGGTTTGCTGACCTTTTCACCCTGGTGCCACCCAGACTGGCTAAGGATCATGGGACACATACTTGGTGCCAAGCTTGAAATGTGACATCTGCTATCCATAAGCAGAAGACATAAATCTTAGTAACCGCATCAGCAGTTTATCCCCACAGAAAATATTTAACTAGTTAACAAGGAAGACAGAAAAAAAACTCCCTTCGAATGTGACAGAAATATCATTTGAACAATATGTGGGCTTGTGGCACCAGCAGAACTCAGGGTGGAGTCCAGAGGGCTGGAATGGTATTTTTAAGAGGTGCTATCCATCAAAATGGATGTGGCAAACCATCAAGTTCTGCATGCATTCCACCCCTCCCCTTGCTAAAACAGCAGCAAATAAGTACCAGAATTTGGCAGCAAATAACCTGACTGTTTTCTCTTTCTTGAACTTGGAAGCAACTACCCTGTGCTAAGACTCCTGTCATCCCTTCAGTTTTTCTTATCTTACTCTGCCTCTTCCCACATGTTCCTTATAGGCACATTCCTGCTAGGGCCTTAGATCTTTGCCTGTGAAAGACAATGCAATACAGGGTGAGCAGAGAACATTTCCAGCAGCTGCACGGAAGGTATCACAATGACAATATGCCCTAAGTCTCCAGGAGGTACTCTGGCAGATGTATCATTTGCACCTATATATCCTCATTTTAATGTACGTACAAGCTTTGTATAGGCATTGAAAATGACATGAATCAGTGTCCCCACATGTGCCTCAAATCACCTGGGTTAAGGTAGTGTCCTGGTTCTAATATGCAAACTTGGCTATAGCACAAAAATAAAAAAGCAGACTGTAATTATTGAGGATGAAGGTAAGGGACTGAGTACTGCAAGAGAACCTTCTATTTGGGGAGGATTGTCATATGTCTCACAGTCACAAGATCCGGGAAGGTAATACCAGTAGACAGAGGGCATGCATGGATGTGCAGCTGTGATCTGGATCATTCTGTTGCATATCCATAGCTGTGTGTGTGCGTGTGTGTGGCAGGGGGGGGGTGAGACTAGGGTAGTTGAAGCTGCAGTCACTTTACCAGTCCTGCAGTTTATTTTTTTTAATTATTCACTTACCCCTACATTTGTTGAACATCTGTCCGTTGCTTGCAATTAAGCCATAGTACCACTACAAGTAAACTGTTATGGCAAGGATGATGACCCAGAGCCACTATCCTGGAGACTGCAGATATTTTATACTTAGATCCTTTCTTCTCCATTGCCACAAAATATATTGCATCCAGTACCTGTATGAGCACATGGACTACAGTATACCTGTTGTAAGCTGGGACACCTTGCAAGTCTGCTGATTTGTATTTTTTTTTCCTCCTGATTGCCTGCTGGCTATTAGCCATCTTATGACTCATCTGATTCATTAGTTCTCTGTGAGTAAGAGTTGGCTGTGGGAGGCCAACATTCAGGCCATCCAGTTTCCTAATGTCTTCACTAGTGGCTGATATGTACAGTGGCAGACATGAAGGCCTGCTGCTATGCCATCTGCTACTGAGCAGCTACATTCCCTCCGCATAGACTTGGTCGGGCAGAGCCAAACTCAAATCATCTGCCCATAAGGTGAACAGCATGCACCTCTCTCTCTAGAATGTGGCATCACTGTGGCAGGTTTGACTGCCCCCACAACATGGGCAAACCAGCACTGCCTGTGCAGTCCTACTCTCCCTTGTTTGCTTCTGTAGCACTCAGATGATGTTAGTCCTGGATTTGCTGGGTTTCATCAGGGTTTACCTTGCTGTGCCACACACTGACAGGTGTGCTACATAGTTCAATCTCTTCACCCTCTGAACTCCTCATCTCCCCCTGGAATCAAACACACAGTGATTAGACCTGAGAAACTGCCAAGTAGAACGAGAGTTGGCCTGCAGCTCAGTCCACCTTTCCCCTTGCTGGCTGCCTGGTACCCAGGATGTAATCAAATCTAGAAGGGCAGCAGCATAGGATGATTTTCTAAACTACTGTGTGCCATTGGGCTGACCTTCTAATGTAGTATGACTGAGCTGTGACTTGTCATTTTCTGAGTTGCACTTCTTTTGCTAACAGTAGGGCCATTGGAGTTAGCACACTCCCTGAGATTAACAGGCTGGAAGAAAAAAACACTAATTTATGTATATTTTCTATAGCCTTATTATTCAAGACGTTAACTTACATGCATATTGCTATTTGCACTCTGTTATACATAGCACCTACAACACATGATATATAGGTAGCCTTCTGTTTCACTTTTTCATCACTGCTGATTGCATAGACTTAAAGTACACACAGCTTAACTTAATCAAACTACGTACTGAAGTTTTTGACATGCAGTAGCAAACGTGTGGTGCTTAGTTGTGAAATAAGAGCCTTAACTGAAAAAAAAATAAAGCAGTGTGATGTTTACTCTTTCATTTCAGTGACTTTTATTTACATTTAAGTTTCCTTTTCTCAGCACCAGACAATCACTGTATCTCACAGCATCACAGAGGTGTATCACATCTCATTATCCAAAGTGCTGGCAGGTGCAAAATATTTAAAAAACAGATGCAAATACAACAAAGATCTATTCAGTTACATCTGTCCCTTCAGCATTCCACGTTTATGAATTTTGTCTACATAGATTGTCTGTTTTTCATTATTTATTTTTGATATCTGCTTTTAAGTATGCAAATGTATAGTGTTAGTTTGAGGGCACAAAATGACACCGATATGCAACACTTTGTGATCACCTCTGATGATATGTCTGCTGTTGTATAGAAGTGTTTCTTATAGTTTTATTGTTACCACTATTGGTCACGTATATTGTGACCCAAAATACAGTTTGCTATTGCTAGAGAGCTAGTTGCAAACAATAGGATGAATGGGCACGGTATGTTAGTAAGAAGAAGAATGTTACATCAGACTTTTCCATTTGATTTCTTACACAATTTTTTGCCTCTGCAGGCCATTTTGGACAGCTTGATATGCATTTCTACAGTTGGCATGTCTCTTAGATGTCACCTGGGTAATTATCTTGGTGTGTTACACCATCAGTTAAATTCTGACTCTTGCTGGTACTTCCATGTCCTACTTCAAGAAGACCTCTGTAGTAGCAGAATAGAGTTGACTACATTCTTCTTGCCTTCTGTCATGTGGATCTTCTTAAAATGTTAAGCTCCTGCATTTCTGCACCAGTGTTTTGACATACAGACCCATGACTATGACCCAGATGACCAGCATTTGATTAGTGGCTCAGGAGCTTGATGGTGCAGGCATGGCAGAATGAGCATACCTGTCTGAGGAGAGGAGAGCCCTTGTGGAGACAGGAGAAACTGCTGCATAGTGCTTTTGTGCAATTAAGTGGTGCATTCTGCTGATGCTGACCCCTTGTGGAAGTGAGAGGTGGTGCAGCAGAGATGCTCATTGTATAACACACCCTGAAGTATCACTGGGATGGTGTATGGGGGGAGTAGGGCTTGGTATAGGAAAACCCAAACCACCCCTGATGACTGCTTTAATGATGGCCCTTCTGGGTCTACCCTTACAAAGGAAATAAGTGACACATAGGATGACTGGCTGTGAATGGGCTGACGAGCAGCAGTGAAACTATCTGAAAAATAAACAAACTCCTGCATTATGACATGTATTCTGCATTTGTTCCATGAACTCTCCCTGTGTGACCCCTAACAGATGAATGCACCTCATGATCCCCAGTTCTTTCTGATTGATCTTACAGTTTGGATCTCTTTTTAATGTGTGTTATCACTAAGTTTCACTGATTGATGACTAAAAAGTTTAAGCCTTTTGATGCTGCAAGTCACCATCACTATAGAAATTTTTTTTTTACCTGTGGCCATAGCATCACATAGATGGCTGTTATAAGTGAGAGCTCGCTAAGATCCTGATTTATTGGCTTTGGAGAGAAGAGCCTGAAGCCTTCATCAATGCCCAGTAGTAGCGATGGAGCATGTCCATTAAAAGATGCAGTCAAAGTGCTCATGTAGAATTAACAGTTAGTATCAAAAAAGTCTGAAATTAAGGCATCCAGAGCCCAAATTTAAGCCCAGGCATGGCTTTGTCTCAAAATCTCCCATACTCACAGCAGCTTCTGATGCCACATGCACAGGGTTGTCATCTTGTAAAAATAATATCACTGTACAACTTTTCGCAGACATGAGATAGAAGGCTGACTGCTGCTAGCAAATGCTCTTAAAGCTGAGATCCAGAGTGCAACAGCTACTAGTCTTAATTCAGTGGGGCCATCTGATGCCCCTCAAGTGAGCTTGAAGAGGGCCCTTGACTTCATTGGATGTGTTGCGTAATACTGAATTTTGGTTTGGGGAATCCTAACCTTTTATTCTGCCACAGGGTGGTTGGGTGCTCACTGGAGAGGGCTGGAATGGTCAATAGTGCCTTTCTTGTCCTTGTTTTAACACTGATCCTGTCCTATTCCCCTTGGTAGACTTTGAAAACCTATTCACCATGTAGTAGTATATGCCTGATTTAATGCACAATGTCATGTTTCTGCAGTTAGGAAAACACCACCAATAGGCTCTGCAATAATGCCCCCCACCAACACATCTGCCACATTCATCCCCACTGCATGTTCAGCTGACGTTTTCCCTAATTTCAGCTGAGCATGCATTGTCTGTTAGACCTCTGCCTTTCCTGAGATGATGTTTTTTTTTTTGCTTTTTTGCTTCTGTTTGGCTTCTCCATCTCCTATTGAGTCCTTCATAAAATTCCAGTCATAAAGGACAGAGGTACTTGTTTAGCACCATCTTATAGGTACTCCCTAGGGTATTGATCTGTGAAGATCTTAAAAAGCCAAGCTGTACATTCCCATAGTAGTTTTAGCCCTTTTATTTTGCATATGAATAACACAAATATAGGCCAAGCTAGGATATGGCTCAGGCACGAACAGTGTTTGGCCTCACAGAGGAGTTCCCAGTGGGAGTGGGTGTACACCAGGGTTCAGCTCTGAGCCCTCTGCTGTTCATACTGATGATGGACTACATTAGCAGACAGTTTGGAGGGGACAGATCAGTTGCTGTATGCAGACAATGTGGTGGCAGTACAGCTAGAACTTCAGTAAAGGTCCACTATGGGCCAATGATGAAGAAAACATTTTTTTTTATCTTGCCATGATTTACTACACCTCCCAAAGCTGCCTGCAGCAAAATAAATACACATTCCTAATTTTATTTTGTTTTTACTCTTGTCTGCCCTCATGGAGGCAGATATCGTGATTCCTTTGGAAAGCTAAATCTGTCCCATAATGCACAGATTGAGAACAAATAGCCCTACCATTTGTTGTCAGACTAGACTTCCATTCATTTAGAATGGAACACCTGAAAAAAACTGCCAAGTCTGAGAGTCTGCAGCTCGTGTGTCATTGACTGGTATGCGCTGAGTTTTACAAATGTTGTTTCTACTGATGTACTACACATTCTCTGAAAGAAACTTGCAAAAGTGTCAACAAATTACTGAGATAAAAAAAGACTTTTCACAAGGAGCAGTTTTGCGAGTTTCAGTTCCTGGCCAGGTTACTCCTCCCATCTCCCCTCCTTCAGTGGGCTACAGTCTCACATTTCCAGCTTGAGTAGATTCAACTCTTTAGTCAGCTTTGCATGACAATAGACATAAAAAAAATCACAGCCTGGCGTGCCACTAAATCTGTTCCCTTGTACGTCTCTTCACTTCTGAATAGCATTTCTGAGGAATAAAAAAAATAAAAAAAAAAAGGCAAAGTCATCAGTCCAGAGTTTAGGCCAGTCTATCCATTTTTTAAAATGTGCACAGTAAAATATTCAACTTGTAATGCATTTTGGCTGCTGACATGGTTATCTTTACATAGTTATTCTCTTATAGTATAACCTGAACTTATGGTATTTAATGATGCATTTTACAACAGCTCTCAGTTTCTTAACAATGATCTCCCAAGCCTATGATGTGACCTAGTACTTTTTCTTACTATTGCTTTATCTAGTTTGTCTTATTTGTATACCTGTAGCATGTCTCTCATCCTCTCAGCAACAGACTCCTGGAGAAAACTTCCAAAGCAGATACTTGTATTGAAAGAGTAGTAGCAGCTGTAGCAGTGATACCACACTCCAAAACAATGCACTCAAACATAGTGCTGACAAACACAGGGGAATGTATATGTCTGAATCAAGCAGTGATGAAATTGCTAGGGACTTCACTGAGCACAATTTTACTCTTAATCTCTCCATTTCATAATCCATAACATTTGCACCACACTTACAAAGGCACACCTGCACCTTCCACAAACACAGCATATGAGTCAAATGTAAGGCTTTTCCCACCTCTCTGCAAAACACTGCTGTGATGGCTTTGGCAAACAAATGAAAATGATTGATGGGTGTTGGTTCAGGGCTCCCATCCATAGCTCTCAATAGTACAGATTTTTGCACAAAGTACAGATTTTTTGTCTGTTTTTCATAAAATTGCAGTTTCCTGTCAAATCACTGGCAAATCGTTGAACACTGAAGTCAGAAAGTTGACAGGCATTTGAGAGCGTTTTTTTCTGGCTATACTACTCAGAGACAGCTCCACGTGGTCCTGCAGAGTGGTCCTAGCTACAGAGAACTGAGAAAAGCGACTACTTGGATTTAAGTATTTTTTTCTGTTTTTTACTTGGAATACCTTCTCTTGCTTATTTTAAACAAGCTTATACTGTTTTTGGTGATCTTACAGATTAGTACCTCGCAGGATGCGCAGTAGCAAATCCCGCCCCGACACGCCCCCGGGCCGGGCTAGGCAATATCAACATGTATGTCAAATAAATAATTACTGTAAAGTGAAGCCAACAACTAGTAAAGCACAAACACATGCCATTCTGTATTTTCCAGCGTTGCACTACCAAAAGAAAACACTCCATATTTACGAACCCTACAGTATTAACGAAACCGGTATAATGCGCCATATGTTTTAAAGAAATAATTACTGAAAAGTGAAGCAAGCAAGTAGTAAAGAAACAGTCTATGTCTATGCCTAGTCTCCTGATGACACGTATTAAGTGTTTTTCTTTTCAGGACAATCTAGACCACTGCCTAGCACCAAAATGAATAACTAGAGCCTTAATCATTCTTTTGGTTTGTATTATGATTATGTCTCATTTTGCTCATTTGCTCTTTTCAAGCGAACATTAGATAATTGCACGACTTCAAATACATTTGGTTTTATAATTTTTTCTGCTGGATTTTCAAAAAGGTTATCTATTCACGAGATGGGTAAGGCAGTTCCAGGAATACGTATGTCATTGAAGCACACTAGTCATACAGTGCAAAATGAAACTTGATGGTATTGCTAGTATGTAATCGTCTCAATGAAAAAAACTTTTCAAATATTAGTATTATTAATCCGAGACGTTAACAAACTGTAATTATTGCCATTTATTAACTGCTGTTAATCACTTCTTCTCCAAAAGTCACCAGTTTTAGGACGGATTAAGAGCAGCAGAACTATAATTCGAGTCTAAATATGGACGAATTGCGATGTATGGGTAAGAATACAATTCATATCTGTGTGTGCGTTATACACATAGCAAGGTTACCAATGAATTCATACCTCTCAAGTGTACCTCATAATGAGGAACGTACCTCATTTGGGGTCTTAAAAAGGTCACACATTCAGTGTTAGGAATTTTTGTAAGTGAATTCCATGTTAAATAGAAATTAATCATATTAGTTCATTAAAGGATCTTCTTTATAAGTAAAACCAGCACATTTTAACCATCCTATGACCTTCCTAGTTGAAGTTGTTAGTAAGCCATTAATATGTGTTCCACATTTTGCCCATTTGTTCCACATTAAGAAGGCAAGTGTTCCTCATTTTGGAGATGGAAGGTTGAGAGCTATGCCAACGATAACTAAAGTAAAACTACAACTATCATTCCCAAACCCCACCAATACATCCGCTCGTGCTTGTTTTCGCATTTTATATTCGACGTTCACGGGAACTTTGCGTCTTAGGGTCATTATACAAGAGGGATAGTATGTGTCCTGAATTTTCCCTTATGGTTATAGTAATGTTATTCATAATGTCCTGGCTTTATGCGTTACTTCAAAAAAAGGTATTAACTTTATGACACCGACCCTTTCAAAGCAGGAGCTGCCTCTTTAAAAGGTTAGTTATTGGAGTGTACTTGTGTGTTGTTCAATGAGTGCAACTTTCGGCAAGTTATTCTGGCAGGTTAGTTATTCAGTGTCACTCACATGTGTGCGGACCTGCCAATCAACATGGATACGCCCTAACCTGCGCAGTAATGCCCGCAAGGTACTAACCTGTAAGATAACCCTGTTTTTTTAACTATTTGCTGCATTTTATAGCATCTGCACTTAAAAGTTTACCTGGTCGAAAATTAATCGAAAATCTGTGTTTGTTTGTTTAATTTAGCTATTGAGACTGCCCACTAAAGTGTGCTAGCCTGTGTAACTGATTTATTGCTGCCTTCTGTATTTCTGAGTGTTTTCTATCTAAAAACAAAAAAATAATCCTTGTTTTCCCGCCTCTCCTCGACTAGTTTAGACCAGTTTACAGGCTTTGCTGTATTCTGGGCTGTGGTGTACTTCCTGTGTTGTCCATTACCTTACTTGGATAAGAAGGAAGTTTCTTTGCTCACCAGTGGAAGTGGGGAGCCTTGAGCAGCCTATCTGTCCCTGAAGGAAGTGACCTCAGCACAAGAGCTGTATTAATTGGTTGTTTTGGACCATTTCTAGCTCTTTTCAAGTTCCCTGTTTAAAATCCGCCTCAGAGCGTTTTTTTCTGGCTATACTACTCAAAGACAGCTCCACATGGTCCTGCAGAGTGGTCCTAGCTACAGAGAACTGAGAAAAGCGACAACTTTCCAGATTTAAGTATTTTTTTCTGTTTTCTACTTGGAATACCTTCTCTTGCTTATTTTAAACAAGCTTATACTGTTTTTTAACTGTTTGCTGCATTTTATAGTATCTGCACTTAAAAGTTTACCTGGTCGAAAATTAATCGAAAATCTGTGTTTGTTTGTTTAATTTAGCTATTGAGGCTGCCCACTAAAGCATGCCAGCCTGTGTAACTGATTTATTGCTGCCTTCTGTATTTCTGATTGTTTTCTATCTAAAAACAAAAAAATAATCCTTGTTTTCCTGCCTCTCATAGGTTCATAGGTTCATAGGTTTATACTAGGCTATCTGCCCTAAGGCATTTATAAGCCTAGCCCAAATTTTTGTGGCTTACGCCACCCCTTATATGAAAAAATACTGTGCCCATTAGTTTGTTGTGCCTCTGTCCAGCAGTGACACAGAGATGATTCCCAGGGTAAACCTACGATCTCCCATCCACAGGTCTAGATTTCTCTTGAACAGAGTCAGCGAGGTGCTCTGCCTCACATGGATCGGGATTTTATTCCACAGCATAGGGAGTCTCTGAGTGACAAATCTATCCCTCCAGCACATCCTATTTATATCCGTGCTAAGGTTTAAGTCGCTTGCTCTAGTGGTTTTGGTGGATTTGGATTTTTTGAGGTGGAGCATGTCCATTAATTCCGGGTTGGACATGGCCTTGTATGTCAGGCACATGTCACCTCTGAGCAGACGGTATGCGACTGAATAGAGCTGGAGTTTCTTCAATCTGGCAGCATATGACAGATTTTGGAGTCCCTTTATCCTTTTGGTGAGGAACTTTGGGGTCTCTCCAATTGCTGCAGATGTCGGGTGAGATACATCCCGAATGGGGCATTGTACTCGATCATTGGTCTGATAAGTGAAGAGTACAGGGAACAATGACCTCACTAGATCTGGATGTGAATCCTTCATGATCAGGTGGGCAATGTAGAAGGTCTTTCTAACCACTTTAGCAACGTGAGTGTCAAAAGAAAGGCCACTGTCAACCTGGGTCCCCAGGTCCCTGATAACCTCTTCTGTGCTTAGTGGATTGCCACCTATATGGTAGCTTGGGGTTACCTTGTTTTTCCCGAAGGGTATGACTATACATTTTTGGCGTTTAACTTCAGGCCATGGCTCTGGCACCAGCTATCTGTTTCCGTGAGTCCCTTCTGAAGGATATCCGTGTCCGATGCACTTTCCACTATGGCCCAGTTTGCAGTCGTCTGCAAACTTTGTCAGCCAAAGTCCTCCCATGTTGGCCTGTACTTCTGAGAAGGAGATGCCAAACAATAGAGGGCCAAGGACCGAGCCCTGTGGGACACCACTTGTGACCGCTTGGAGTCTGACACAGCGCCAGCAACTCTAACCCTGTGGGTTCTGTCCTTAAGCCAGTTTGCAACCCATCTTGTGACAAATGGGTTTACATTTAAGCTGGTAAGTTTTTCTACAATACCCGAGTGGGGTATTGTGTCGAAAGCCTTTGCAAGGTCAAGGTAGGCTGTATGGACTGCCTTTCCTCATCAATGGCCTTGGTGACTGTTTCAAGAAGTCAACCAAGTTCAAAAGGCATGATCTTCCCTTGACAAAGCCAAACTGGGTCGGGTCCAATGTCTGCAAGTCCCCTATATCTTTGTTTATGAGCTCCATTATGATCCTCTCCATAGCTTTGCAGACTAGACTTGTTAAGCTTATGGGGCGGTAATTACCAGGGTCCGTGAGGCGCCTTTGTGGAGTGGGACCACAGTTGCCGTCACGCCACTCCTTGGGCACGTATCCTGTGGTAAGGCTGAGATTAAACAGCTGCCTTATGTGCGGGTTTAATTCCTCATTTAGCTCATGTAGCACACAGCCAGGGACACCATCCGGTCCCATTGATGCTGTGTTTTTAGCTTTAGAGAGAGCAGCTTTCACCTGCGCATTTGAGATGTCCGGGAGGCTACACTCAGCTGGGATAGTTATCTCCCCTTTAGGGGGGGAGAGGGGGGTGAAGTTTGCATTGAACCTGTCTGCCAGTATGTTGGCAATGTCTGTAGGTTCAGTGATTTTTGTATCATTATGGACTAATTCTGAGCATATCTGGGAGTTTCCACCCAGGTTCCTAACATAGCTGAAAAAGGCCTTATGATTGTCCTTTGAATCCATGGCAATTTTTCTCTCAAAATTGGCCTTAGTTGATTTTATGAGTGTTCGTATTTTTTTACTAATAATGATCAGGGGTGACTTCCCTTTTATGGATTTTGTTCTATCATGTAATAGCTTTCTCCTCTTATTGTAAAGTTTGTTAATGGCTGGGGTCTACCAGACTGGACGTTTGCCCTTTGTGGAAAGAGTCTTGGTTTTATTTGGGATTGCCTGATCCATGCAGTCCTGGAGGTGTTCATAGAAGGCATTTGTAAGGGCTTCCACAGCTTGGGTTGTGGTTTCCTCTGGCTCAGGGGCCTTGAAGGATACCACACCAGTCTTGAGTAGTGTGAAGTTTGCTTTAGAGAAGTTCTTCACTATGGTCTTTTTGTTTGGGGTGGGGCGGGATGTGGATTTCCAGTGAGATTAGTTTATGATCAGATCTCACCAATGAGGGATATACTTCCGTGTGGAGCATTTTGTCCCCATGTTTGTGACAATGAGATCTAGTATATTTTCTCCTCTCGTGGGAACAGTGACTAGCTGTTCCATGGCATTTGAATTTATGAACTCCAGGAACCGTTGGGCTAGAAAGTTAGGGCTTGAGTAATGTTCCCAGTCTATATTTGGGTAGTTGAAGTCACCCAATATGATGGTATTTGAGATACATTTATACCCTCCAGTGTCTTCAGGAAGGCTGTGTGGGGTTCCTGAGTTTGAGAGGGTGGCCTGTAGCATGCTACAATTTGTAGAGCAGTTTTGCCTATGGTTAGTTGCACCTGGATGGTTTCCGAAGCCGTGCATTGCCACCAACCTGGAGGTGTGGATATCCTTTATGAATATGGATACACCCCTCCTTTTGTGGTGTGGTCCGGTTTTGGGGCCGAACGCATGATATGAGGTAAAACCTAATAGTGCCGGGGTGCTCTCAGGAGCCTTGAACCAGGTTTCAGTTACAGCACAGACATCGATGTTCTCCATACTGAGAAGGGCCTCGAGTGCGTGCATTTTGAGATTTAGACTTCTGGCATTGAGCAGCATTACCTTCAGTTTCTTCCCATTTTTGTTTTCTAGGGTGGTAGGTTTAGAATTTGAGCCTTGCCTAAAAAAGGCACTATGGGGGTGGCAAGAGCCTTAGCCAATATCCGGAATCGACTAGTTTAGACCAGTTTACAGGCTTTGCTGTATTCTGGGCTGTGGTGTAGTTCCTGTGTTGTCCATTACCTTACTTGGATAAGAAGGAAGTTTCTTTGCTCACCAGTGGGAGTGGGGAGCCTTGAGCAGCCTATCTGTCCCTGAAGGAAGTGACCTCAGCACAAGAGCTGTAGTAATTGGTTGTTTTGGACCATTTCTAGCTCTTTTCAAGTTCCCTGCTTAAAATCCGCCTCAGAGCATTTTTTCTGGCTATACTACTCAGAGACAGCTCCATGTGGTCCTGCAGAATGGTCCTAGCTACAGAGAACTCAGAAAAGCGACTACTTTCCAGATTTAAGTATTTTTTTCTGTTTTTTACTTGGAATACCTTGTCTTGCTTATTTTAAACAAGCTTATACTGTTTTTTTAACTGTTTGCTGCATTTTATAGTATCTGCACTTAAAAGTTTACCTGGTCGAAAATTAATCGAAAATTTGTGTTTGTTTGTTTAATTTAACTATTGAGGCTGCCCACTAAAGTGTGCTAGCCTGTGTAACTGATTTATTTCTGCCTTCTGTATTTCTGAGTGTTTTCTATCTAAAAACAAAACAAAACAAAAAATAAGCCTTGTTTTCCTGCCTCTCCTCAACTAGTTTAGACCAGTTTACAGGCTTTGCTGTATTCTGGGCTGTGGTGTAGTTCCTGTGTTGTCCATTACCTACTTGGATAAGAAGGAAGTTTCTTTGCTCACCAGTGGGAGTGGGGAGCCTTGAGCAGCCTATCTGTCCCTGAAGGAAATGACCTCAGCACAAGAGCTGTAGTAATTGGTTGTTTTGGACCATTTCTAGCTCTTTTCAAGTTCCCTGTTTAAAATCCGCCTCAGAGCATTTTTTTTCTGGCTATACTACTCAGAGACAGCTCCACGTGGTCCTGCAGAGTGGTCCTAGCTACAGAGAACTGAGAAAAGCGACTACTTTCCAGATTTAAGTATTTTTTTCTGTTTCTTACTTGGAATACCTTCTCTTGCTTATTTTAAACAAGCTTATACTGTTTTTTTAACTGTTTGCTGCATTTTATAGTATCTGCACTTAAAAGTTTACCTGGTCGAAAATTAATCGAAAATCTGTGTTTGTTTGTTTAATTTAACTGTTGAGGCTTCCTACTAAAGTGTGCTAGCCTGTGTAACTGATTTATTGCTGCCTTCTGTATTTCTGAGTGTTTTCTATCTAAAAACAAAAAAAACAAAAAAATAATCCTTGTTTTCCCGCCTCTTCGACTAGTTTAGACCAATTGACAGGCTTTCCTGTATTCTGGGCTGTGGTGTAGTTCCTGTGTTGTCCATTACCTTACTTGGATAAGAAGGAAGTTTCTTTGCTCACCAGTGGGAGTGGGGAGCCTTGAGCAGCCTATCTGTCCCTGAAGGAAGTGACCTCAGCACAAGAGCTGTAGTAATTGGTTGTTTTGGACCATTTCTAGCTCTTTTCAAGTTCCCTGTTTAAAATCCACCTCAGAGCATTTTTTTCTGGCTATACTACTCAGAGACAGCTCCACGTGGTCCTGCAGAGTGGTCCTAGCTACAGAGAACTGAGAAAAGTGACTACTTTCCAGATTTAAGTATTTTTTTCTGTTTTTTACTTGGAATACCTTCTCTTGCTTATTTTAAACAAGCTTATACTGTTTTTTTAACTGTTTGCTGCATTTTATAGTATCTGCACTTAAAAGTTTACCTGGTCAAAAATTAATCGAAAATCTGTGTTTGTTTGTTTAATTTAACTATTGAGGCTGCCCACTAAAGTGTGCTAGCCTGTGTAACTGATTTATTGCTGCCTTCTGTATTTCTGAGTGTTTTCTATCTAAAAACAAAAAAAACAAAAAAATAATCCTTGTTTTCCCGCCTCTCCTCGACTAGTTTAGACCAGTTTACAGGCTTTGCTGTATTCTGGGCTGTGGTGTAGTTCCTGTGTTGTCCATTACCTTACTTGGATAAGAAGGAAGTTTCTTTGCTCACCAGTGGGAGTGGGGAGCCTTGAGCAGCCTATCTGTCCCTGAAGGAAGTGACCTCAGCACAAGAGCTGTAGTAATTGGTTGTTTTGGACCATTTCTAGCTCTTTTCAAGTTCCCTGTTTAAAATCCGCCTCAGAGCGTTTTTTTTTCTGGCTATACTACTCAGAGACAGCTCCACGTGGTCCTGCAGAGTGGTCCTAGCTACAGAGAACTGAGAAAAGCAACTACTTTCCAGATTTAAGTATTTTTTTCTGTTTTTTACTTGGAATACCTTCTCTTGCTTATTTTAAACAAGCTTATACTGTTTTTTTAACGGTTTGCTGCATTTTATAGGATCTGCACTTAAAAGTTTACCTGGTCGAAAATTAATCGAAAATATGTGTTTGTTTGTTTAATTTAACTGTTGAGGCTGCCCACTAAAGTGTGCTAGCCTGTATAACTGATTTATTGCTGTCTTCTGTATTTCTGAGTGTTGTCTATCTAAAAACAAAAAAAAACAAAAAATAATCCTTGTTTTCCCGCTTCTTCGACTAGTTTAGACCAGTTTACAGGCTTTCCTGTATTCTGGGCTGTGGTGTAGTTCCTGTGTTGTCCATTACCTTACTTGGATAAGAAGGAAGTTTCTTTGCTCACCAGTGGGAGTGGGGAGCCTTGAGCAGCCTATCTGTCCCTGAAGGAAGTGACCTCAGCACAAGAGCTGTAGTAATTGGTTGTTTTGGACCATTTCTAGCTCTTCTCAAGTTCCCTGTTTAAAATCCACCTCAGAGCGTGTTTTTCTGGCTATACTACTCAGAGACAGCTCCACGTGGTCCTGCAGAGTGGTCCTAGCTACAGAGAACTGAAAAAAGCGATTACTTTCCAGATTTACGTATTTTATTCTGTTTTTTACTTGGAATACCTTCTCTTGCTTATTTTAAACAAGCTTATACTGTTTTTTTAACTGTTTGCTGCATTTTATAGTATCTGCACTTAAAAATTTACCTGGTAGAAAATTAATCGAAAATCTGTGTTTGTTTGTTTAGTTTAACTATTGAGGCTGCCCACTAAACTGTGCTAACCTGTGTAACTGATTTATTGCTGCCTTCTGTATTTCTGAGTATTTTCTATCTAAAAACAAAAAAAAAAATAATCCTTGTTTTCCCGCCTCTCCTCGACTAGTTTAGACCAGTTTACAGGCTTTGCTGTATTCTGGGCTGTGGTGTACTTCCTGTGTTGTCCATTACCTTACTTGGATAAGAAGGAAGTTTATTTGCTCACCAGTGGGAGTGGGGAGCATTGAGCAGCCTATCTGTCCCTGAAGGAAGTGACCTCAGCACAAGAGCTGTAGTAGTTGGTTGTTTTGGACCATTTCTAGCTCTTTTCAAGTTCCCTGTTTAAAATCCACCTCAGAGCATTTTTTTCTGGCTATACTACTCAGAGACAGCTCCACGTGGTCCTGCAGAGTGGTCCTAGCTACAGAGAACTGAGAAAAGTGACTACTTTCCAGATTTAAGTATTTTTTCTGTTTTTTACTTGGAATACCTTCTCTTGCTTATTTTAAACAAGCTTATACTGTTTTTTTAACTGTTTTCTGCATTTTATAGTATCTGCACTTAAAAGT
Source organism: Protopterus annectens (assembly GCF_019279795.1). NCBI lineage: Eukaryota > Metazoa > Chordata > Ceratodontiformes > Protopteridae > Protopterus > Protopterus annectens. The sequence goes on along the minus strand of NC_056747.1, from coordinate 689,496,101 downwards.
TTACCTGGTCAAAAATTAATCGAAAATCTGTGTTTGTTTGTTTAATTTAACTATTGAGGCTGCCCACTAAAGTGTGCTAGCCTGTGTAACTGATTTATTGCTGCCTTCTGTATTTCTGAGTGTTTTCTATCTAAAAACAAAAAAAAACAAAAAAAAATAATCCTTGTTTTCCCGCCTTTCCTTGACTAGTTTAGACCAATTTACAGGCTTTGCTGTATTCTGGGCTGTGGCGTAGTTCCTGTGTTGTGCATTACCTTACTTGGATAAGAAGGAAGTTTCTTTGCTCACCAGTGGGAGTGGGGAGCCTTGAGCAGCCTATCTGTCCCTGAAGGAAGTGACCTCAGCACAAGAGCTGTAGTAATTGGTTGTTTTGTACCATTTCTAGCTCTTTTCAAGTTCCCTGTTTAAAATCCACCTCAGAGCATTTTTTTCTGGCTATACTACTCAGAGACAGCTCCACGTTGTCCTGCAGAGTGGTCCTAGCTACAGAGAACTGAGAAAAGCGATTACTTTCCAGATTTAAGTATTTTTTTCTGTTTTTTACTTGGAATACCTTCTCTTGCTTATTTTAAACAAGCTTATACTGCTTTTTTAACTGTTTGCTGCATTTTATAGTATCTGCACTTACACGTTTACCTTGCCGAAAATTAATCGAAAATCTGTGTTTGTTTGTTTAATTTAAATATTGAGGCTGTCCACTAAAGTGTGCTAGCCTATGTACCTGATTTATTGCTGCCTTCTGTATTTCTGAGTGTTTTCTAGCTAAAAACTAAACAAAAAAAATAATCCTTGTTTTCCCACCTCTCCTCGACTAGTTTAGACCAGTTTACAGGCTTTGCTGTATTCTGGGCTGTGGTGTAGTTCCTGTGTTGTCCATTACCTTACTTGGATAAGAAGGAAGTTTCTTTGCTCACCAGTGGGAGTGGGGAGCCTTGAGCAGCCTATCTGTCCCTGAAGGAAGTGACCTCAGCACAAGAGCTGTAGTAATTGGTTGTTTTGGACCATTTCTAGCTCTTTTCAAGTTCCCTGTTTAAAATCCGCCTCAGAGCATTTTTTTCTGGCTATACTACTCAGAGACAGCTCCACGTGGTCCTGCAGAGTGGTCCTAGCTACGAGAACTGAGAAAAGTGACTACTTTCCAAATTTAAGTATTTTTTTCTGTTTTTTACTTGGAATACCTTCTCTTACTTACTTTAAACAAGCTTATACTGTTTTTTAACTGTTTGCTGCATTTTATAGTATCTGCACTTAAAAGTTTACCTGGTCGAAAATTAATTGAAAATCTGTGTTTGTTTAATTTAACTATTGAGGCTGCCCACTAAAGTGTGCTAGCCTGTGTAACTGATTTATTGCTGCCTTCTGTATTTCCCTGTTTAAAATCCATATTAGCGCTTCTTTGTGCGATTGTGCGCATAGCGCAGCGCCGGTTAAACAGGGTTAAACTTTTCCTGGCTCCGCCAAATCTGCTCTTCAAATTTTCCCTTAGAAAGCTCTACTCTTAGAATAACCAGTCTACTCGTTATATTATATGCATAGCACTTGTTCTCTAAGCTACTCTTCTAAGCAAGCACTCTCAAACTCAAGTAGCACTACATCCACCTACCACCCCAACCACTTCCCTTAAAGGCACAGCACTCTCTTATAATATTCTAGCATGTCGAGTGGTAGATTGCTAGCATCTTCTCCTGCTCAGCTGGTTAATCTGGGAATCTTGAGACAATGCTATAATTGTCTCATGTACACAGACAACCCTCTCCTCCTCCCAACAAACACAAATACATGTGAGAGATGCAACTATATTGCCAAACTGGAGGCTGAACTCTCTCAACTCAGGACTGGCAAGACCAGACAGGAGGAGAAGGTAACCACACACACAACAAACCCAGTCACACATAGACCTACCCCAACTGCAAATCAAGCACATAATAACACAAAAACATACTCGGAGGCTCTATTAAAAAACTTACCAAAACAACAGAGGCTCCCAAAGCAGACACCCAAAAATCTACCACCTGAAAACATAACACATGCAACACATACTTCAATAAATCGGTGTGTCAATAAATCACAGCCCTTAAGGCCAAACACTATGCCTGATACAATAGTGATAGGTGACTCTATAGTCAGACACACTGACGTCCCACTTACCAGGCTGAGCAAGGAGAGGGTAACAGTAAGCTGCCTATCGGGGGCAAGGATCCACCATATAACACTCGCACTCAGGTCACTCAAAAGCATGTACAAATATGACGCCGTCATTGTCCATGCCAGCGTGAATTACCTGAGATGTACCTCCTTGGACTACATGAAAAGAGACATTGATGAGCTCTCTGATTATGTAGCCCAGGCTGGTATGACCCTGACCCTGAGCAGCATCCTGCCCTCACCAAGAATGATGCCACAATACAAAAACAAGATGATCAGCTTTAATAATTGGCTCAATTACTGGTGTCATTCTAGGGGGATCCAATGTCTGTCTGCTTGGGATGACATGCTGGACAAGCCACGCTGCTTCGCAAGGGACTGCTTGCACCTGTCACCGCTGGGCTTCCGGATATTGGCTAAGGCTCTTGCCACCCCCATAGTGCCTTTTTTAGGCAAGGCTCAAAAGACGAACCCACCTCCTTAGAAAACAAAAATGGAAAAAAATTAAGGGTAATGCTGCTCAACGCCAGAAGTCTAAATCTCAAGATGCAGGCTCTCGAAGCACTCCTCAGTATGGAGAACATCGATGTCTGCACTGTAACCGAGACCTGGTTCAAGGCTCTTGAGAGCACCCCAGCACTACCAGGCTTTACCTCGTATCATGCTTTTCGGCCCCAAAACCCGGGCTGAACCACAAAGGGAGGGGGGTGTCCATATTCATCAAGGATACCCACACCTCTAGGTTAGTGGCAACTCATGAAGCATCGGAGACCATCCAGGTGCAGCTAACCGTAGGCAAAACTGCTATACAACTGGTTGCATGTTGCAGACCACCCTCCCAATCTCAAGAACCCCACTCAGCCTTCCTGAAGACATTGGAAGATATGAATGTCTCACCAAATACCATCATATTGGGAGACTTCAACTACCCTAACATAGACTGGGTGCACTATTCTAGCCCTTACACCCTAGCCCAAAGGTTCCTGGAATTCATAAACTCAAATGCAATGGAACAGCTAGTCACCTCTCCCACAAGGGGGGATAATATACTAGACCTGATCATCACAAACATGGGGACAAAATGCTCCACACCGGAAGTATTGCCCTCACTGGTGAGATCTGACCACAAACTAATCACCCTGGATATACATTTACCACCTCCACCCCCAGCACAAAAGACTACAGTGAGAAACTTCTCAAAAGCTGACTTTACACTTCTCAAGACTGAGATGGTATCATTTAAGCCCTCAGGGCCAATGGAAACCACATCCCACAATGCTGAATCCTACACAAATGCTTTCTACAGACATCTCCAAGAATGCATGGATGGTGCAATCCCAAATAAAACCAAGACCCTCTCCACCAAAGGAAAGCATCCTGTCTGGTGGACCCCAGCCATAAACAAATTGTATAACAAAAGAAGGAAGCTACTGCAAGACAGAGCAAAATCCCATAAAGGGAAGGCATCTTTGATCAGCACTAGTAGAAAGCTACGTTCTCTCATAAAAATATCCAAGGCCAACTTTGAGAGAAAAATCGCCAAGGACACTAAAGATAACCACAAGGCATTCTTCAGTTATGTTAGAAACCTGGGCGGAAACACTCAGATATGCTCAGAGTTAGTACACAATGACAAAAAATTTACAGAACCCACAGATATTGCCAACAATCTGGCAGACAGGTTCAGTGCAAACTTCTCCCCTCCCTCACCTCCAAAAGAAGAAATACTCATCCCAGCTGAATGTAACCTCCCTGTCATCTCTGAAGTCCAGGTGAGAACCGCCCTCAACAAAGCAAAAAACACAGCATCTATGGGACCTGATGGTATCCCCGGCTGCGTGATATGTGAACTCCAAGAGGAGCTAAACCCGCATATAAAAATGTTATTTAACCTTTACTTACTACAGGATATGTACCTGAACACTGGCGTACAGCAACAGTGGTACCACTCCACAAGGGAGGCTCCACTACAGACCCTGGGAACTACCGTCCCATAAGCTTGACCAGCCTGGTTTGCAAAGCTATGGAAAGAATTATTATGGAACTCATAAACAATGACATTGGGGACCTACAGACACTTGATCCCTCCCAGTTTGGCTTTGTAAAAGGAAGATCCTGCCTTTTGAACCTGGTTGACTTTTTCGAAACAGTCACTAGAGCCATTGATGAGGGCAAGGCAGTCCATACAGCCTACCTGGACTTGGCTAAAGCCTTCGACACAATACCCCACTCGGGGATCATAGAAAAGCTAAACAGCTTAAAAGTAAATCCATATGTCACAAGATGGGTTGCAAACTGGCTAAAGAACAGAACCCATAAAGTCAAGATTGTGGGAGCCATGTCAGACTCAAAGCCAGTCACAAGTGGTGTCCCACAGGGCTCTGTCCTGGGACCCCTCTTGTTCGGCATTTACTTCTCAGATGTGAAAGCAAACATGGGAGGGTTGTGGCTGACAAAGTTCACAGATGACTGCAAACTAGGCGCCATAGTCGATACACCAGCTGACACATACATCCTACAGAAAGGCCTCACCAAAACAGACAACTGGTGCCGGAATCACGGCCTTAAACTGAATGCCAAGAAATGTATAGTCATCCCCTTTGGGAAAAACAAAATACCCACAAATTATCACATAGACAGTAACCCACTGAGTACTGAAAAAGTAATCAGAGACCTGGGGACCCAAGTTGATAGTGACCTCTCATTTGACACCCACGTTGCTAAAGTGGTTAGAAAGACTTTCTACCTTGCCCACCTTATCATGAAGGGGTTCTCATCCAGATCAAAGGAGGTCATCGTGCCCCTGTACTCCTCCCTTATCAGGCCCATGATTGAGTACAATGCCCCATTTGGTATGTACCTCACCCGGCACTTACAACAGCTGGAGAGACCCCAGAAGTACCTCACCAAGAGGATCAAGGGTTTCCAACATATGTCATATGCTGCCAGGCTAAAGAAACTCCAGCTCTATTCAGTAGCATACCGCCTGCTCAGAGGTGATCTGTGCCTGACATACAAGGCCATGTCCAACCAGGAATTGATGGACATGCTCCACCTCAAAAAATCAAAATCCATAAGAACCACGAGAGCCAAAGATTTAAACCTCAGTACAAACATGAATAGAACATGCTGGAGGGACAGATTCATAACTCAGAGGCTTCCCATACTCTGGAACAAAATCTCAGTCCATGTTATTCAGAGCCCCTCACTCACTCTGTTCAAGAGAGATCTTGACGAGTGGATGGGAGATCGTAGGTTTACCCCAGGGGTCACCCCTGTATCACTACTTAACAGAGGCACAGTAAACTAATTTTAATAAGTAAGGGGGTCTTCACTGTGTCACTACTAGACAAAGGCACAGTATTCTAAATTTATTCTATACACCTTATTACCACTACATGGGGTGGCGAAAGCCACATCTCTAGGGCTAGGCTTGCAAATGCCTCAGGGCAGATAGCCTAGTACTAAACTATGAAACTATTTTCAGACTTCAATTCACTCTAATGCAAAACCTGTTTATCAACTTTCTATGTTTGTAAGTGCAATATTTATAAATTGTCCCAATTTTTGGACCTTTGTCCCCTATTATTTATGGCCTTGTCCAGATTTCTTGTTCTATGATGTTGAAAGGTATGCTGCCATCACTTCCTACTGGAGTCAGTCCACTGCACTTGCACAAGTGTCCCCCTCAGGAGGGCAGCAAGCAGATTTGCTTTATAGTTCTTTTACACCACACACACATACACACACAAAATGATACACAGTTAATGCGGACAGATCTGTTTGTTCAAAGTCACCAAACTTTTCTCCAAACCCAGTTTTATGACACCTGCTACCAATCCACTTGACAGTCTGTAGCTGTAAATCTTGTTGTCCATGTTATTTCTTCTTTTCCTTGGTTTTGTTTCTCTTACTTGTAATATTACTTTTACTCATTTTTCTCCTGCCTCCCATATCTACCCTAATTATTACTTCTAACAAATACTTTTTCTCATTCTTTCTTCTCTTCCCCTCCTCCTCTTTATCCACTATTTGAACTTTTCCACTCTTGACATTTGTCTTTTGAGTAAATAATGAACTGTCACTCTTATAATGTCAGCACATTTCAATGCTACATAATATTGCATTTAGTCTAATAATAGCTTAGTACCTACCTTTGAACCTATCGGCCCATAGGCCTAAGTAAGCCTAGCCAACAAGGTTCCCTGGCTTACACCACCCAAGAAAGTTATTTTCCTGTGCCACTGTCGAGCAGAGCCACAGAAGTGATTCCCGGGGTATATATCCTATTTCCCATCCACTCAAAGATTTTTCTTGAAGAGTGCTAATGAGGAACTTTGCTTGACATAGATGGGTAGCTTGTTCCAGAGTATGGGAAGTCTCTGGGACAGGAATCTATCCCTCCAGCATGTCCTGTTTATTGTGGTGACAAGGTTTAGGTCCCTAGAGCGTGTAGCTCGAAGGGATTGGGATTTCTTTAGGTGTAGCATGTCCAACAGCTATGGGTTTGACATAGCTTTATATGTTAGGCAGAAATCACCTCGGAGTAGGCAATATGCCATGGAGTAAAGATGGAGTTTTTTGAGATGGTCAATATAGGGCATCTGTTTGAGGCCAGTAATCCTCTGTGTGAGGAACTTCTGAGGTCTTTCCAGCTGTTGCAGATGTCTTGTGAGGTACATTCCAAAAGGGGCGTTGTACTCTATAATGGGTCTAATGAGTGTCGAGTAGAGGGGAACAATGGCCTCTTTTTTCCTGGATGAGAACACTTTCGTGATGAGGTGTGCCACTTAGAAGGACTTCCTGATTACTGTGGTGATGTGATTATCAAAGGAGAGACTACTGTCCACCTGGGTCCCAAGGTCTCTTATCACACATTTGGTGTTAAGTAGACTGCTGCCTATGTGGTAGTTCATGGGTACAGAGTTTTTACCAAAGAGGATGACAATGCACTTTTCGGCATTGAGCTTGAGGCCATGGCTCTGAAACCAGGCATCTGCCTGAGTGAGTAGGATGTCCACATCATTTGGGGACTTGACTATGGCTCCTAGTTTGCAGTCATCTGTGAACTTTGTTAGCCAAAGGCCTTCTGTATTAGCCTGTACTTCAGAGAAGTAGATACCAAACAGGAGAGGTCCCAGGACGGAGCCCTGTGGTACTCCACTTGTCACTGGTTTGATGTCAGATTTGGAGTCTGCAACTTTTACAGTGTGGGTTCTGTCAGTCAGCCAGTTGACAACCCATCTTGTGACGTTGGGATTTATATCTAGTTTAGTGAGTTTAGCTATAATTCCAGAATGGGGGATGGTGTCTAAAGCCTTGGTGAGGTCATGATAGGCTGTGTGAACCACCTTAGCCTCATTTATGGCTTTGGTGACTTCATCAAAGAAGTCAGTTAGGTTCAGGATGCATGATCTGCCTTTCACAAACCCAAACTGGGTGGGGTCCAGAGTTTGGAGGTTACCAATGTCTTTATTTATGAGTTCTATGATGATACGTTCCATAGCCTTGCAGACCAGGCTCGTCAGGCTAATAGGGTGATAGTTCCCAGGATCAGTGGTGGCTCCCCCTTTGTGGAATGGGATAACTGTTACTGTGCACCATTCAATGGGCACAAAGCCTGACGTGAGGCTATGATTGAATATGATGCTTAGGTGGGAAGCCAGTTTGCTCTGAAGTTTGTGTAAAACGCAGCCTGATATGTTGTCCAGTCCCATGGATGCTGTGTTTTTGGCTTTAGAGAGTGGCAGCTTTTACCTGTGTAGTTGGAATTACAGGGACTTTGCATTCTTCCTGTATAGATATGGGCCCTTTAGGGTTTGAGAGGGTGGTAAAGTTAGCACTGAACCTATCTGCCAGGATGTTGCCAGTGTCAGTTGGTTCTGTAATTTTCATGCCGTTGTGCTGTAACTCAGAGCAGATCTGGGTGTTGCCCTTGAGATTCTTGACATAGCTATAGAATGCTTTGTGCTTGTCCTTAGAATTAGTGGCCATTTTATTTTCATAGCTAGCTTTGGAGGCTCTTATAAGGGATCTCAGCTTCTTACTGAGGCTGACCAGGGAGCTCCATCACTCATGGGATTTTACTCTCTTTTGCAACAGTTTCTTTCTTCTGTTGTACAGTTTGTGTATGGCAGGGGACCACCAGATTGGCTTCCTTTTTTGGAGGATAGCTTCTTGGTTCTGTTTGGGATAGCATGATCCATGCACTCAAGTAAGTGCTTATAGAGTGCATTTGTGTAGGATTCAACAGTCGTAACTGTATTGTCCATCTGTATGGGTGTCATGAAGTTCGCCACTTCTGTCTTAAGAAGCATGAAGTTGGCTTTGGAGAAATTTTTTACTGTGGTTTCCTTAATGGGGGGTGGGGGCGGGATGTGGATATCTAGGGTGATTAGCTTATGGTCAGATCTGACCAATGAAGAGTTGACTTCGGGTGTGGAACAGCGGTCATTCATGTTGGTAATGAATAGGTCTAGGATATTGTTGCCCTTGGTGGGGGTGTGGATAAGTTGATCCAGGGCACTGGAATTTATGAATTCCAGAAAGCGTTGAGTGAAGGAGTTGGGACATGAGTAGTTTTCCCAGTTAATGGTGGGGTAATTTTAATCGCTCATTATTAGGATGTTTGAACCCTAATATTTTCCAGTATATCAAGAAAAGAAGAGTGGGAATCCTGGGGCATGATAGGGGATTGGTAGCAAGCAACAAATCTGATTGCAGTTTTGCCCAGAGTTAGTTGCACTTGGATAACCTTGGATGCATTATGCTGAGCAACTAGCCTGGAGGTGTGGACATCCTTAATGAATATGGACACACCTCCGCCTTTGGTGTTCTGGTCCAGGTTACGTGGCCGAAAAGTGTGGTATGAGTTATAGCCTGGTAGTGCAGGGGTGCTCTTTGGAGCCTTGAACCAGGTCTCAGTCACTGCACAGATATCAATGTTCTCCATTTTAAGGAGTGCCTCGAGTGAGTGCATTTTGAGATTTAGACTTCTAGCATTGAGTATCATTACCCTCAGTTTTTGCTTGCCTCTTCCTGTTACGATGGTGAATTTGTCATTTGAACCTTGTCTAAAAAAGGTACTGTAGGGGCGACAAGAGCATTAGCCAGTATCCAGAATCCCATGGGCAACAGGTGCGGGCCATCTCTGGCAAAGCATCGTGGTCTGTTGACCATGTCATCCCAGGCAGACAGATACTGGATCACCTTAGAATGACACCAGAAGCTTAGCCAATTGTTGAAGTCAATAATTTTGTCCTTGTACTGCGGTATCATTCTGGGTGATGGCAAAATGCTACTCAGGGCTAAGGTCATACCTCCCTGGGCTACAAGATCAGAGAGCTCTTCCATGTCTCTTTTCATGTAGTCCAGGAAGGTATGTCTCAGGTCATTCACACCAACATGGACGATGACAGAGTAATATTTGTACTTGTTGTGGAGTGACCTGAGTGCGTGGGTTATGTGGCGAATCCTGGCACCCGACAGGCAGCTAACAGTAACCTTCTCCTTGTTTAGCCTGGTGAGTGGGACATCAGTGTGCCTGACTATAGAGTCACCTATGACTAGTGTGTTGGGTATGTTGTTTTGCCTAATATATTCTTCTTCTTCTTCTTTTGGCTGCTCCCATTAGGGGTCGCCACAGCAGATCAACTGTTTCCATTTCCTCCTGTCCTCTGCATCTTGCTCTGTCACACCAACCACCTGCATATCCTCTTTCACCACATTCATAAACCTTATCGTAGGCCTTCCTCTTTTCCTGTTACCTGGCAGCTTAATCCTTAACATCTTTTTCCCAATATACTCTGCATCCCTCCTCAGCACATGTCCAAACCAACGTAATCTTGCCTCTCTGGATTTGTCTACAAACCTTCCAACCTGGGCTGACCCTCTAATATACTTATTCCTAATCCTGTCCATCCTCTCACACCCACTGCAAATCTTAACATCTTCAACTCTGCCATCCCTCCTCAGCACATATCCAAACCAGCATAATCTTGCCTCTCTGGATTTGTCTACAAACCTTCCAACCTGGGCTGACCCTCTAATATACTTATTCCTAATCCTGTCCATCCTCTCACACTCAGTGCAAATCTTAACATCTTCAACTCTGCCACGTCAAGCTCTGACTCCTGCCTTTTTGTCAATGCCACTGTCTCCAACCCTTATAACATAGCTGGTCACACTACCCTCTTGTAGACCTTCCCTTTCACTCTTACTGGTACTCGTCTGTCACAAATTACTCCTGACACTCTTCTCCACCCACTCCATCCTGCCTGTACTCTCTTCTTCACCTCTCTTCCACACTCACCATTACTCTGAACTGTTGATCCCAAGTACTTAAACTCATTCACCTTTGCCACCTCTACTCCCTCCATCCTCACCATTCCTCTATCCTCACCATTCCTCTATCCTTCCTCTCATTCACAGACATATATTCTGTCTTAGTCCTGCTGACCTTCATTCCTCTTCTCTCTAGAGCATATCTCCACCTCTCCAGGGTCTCCTCCACCTGTTCCCTACTCTCACTACAGATCACAATGTCATCTGCAAACATCATAGTCCACGGGGACTCCTGTCTGATCTCGTCTGTCAACCTGCCCATCACCATTGCAAATAAGAAAGGGCTCAGAGCTGATCCTTGATGCAATCACACCTCCACCTTAAACGCATCCATCACTCCCACTGAAAACCTCACCGCTGTCACACTAATCTCGTACATATCTTGTGCCACTCTTACATACTTCTCTGACACTCCCGACTTCATCATACAATACCACAACTCCTCTCTAGGCACCCTGTCATATGCTTTCTCTAAATCCACAAAGACACAATGCAACTCCTTCTGACTTTCTCTGTACTTCTCCATCAATACTCTCAGATCAAACATTGCATCTGTAGTGCTCTTTCCTGGCATGAAACCATACTGCTGAACACTAATCATCACCTCCCTTCTTAACCTAGCTTCCACTGCTCTTTCCCATAACTTCATGCTGTGACTGATCAATTTAATCCCTCTGTAGTTACTACAGCTCTGCACATCACCCTTATTCTTAAAAATCGGTACCAAAACACTTTTTCTCCATTCCTCAGGCATCCTCTCACTTTCCAAGATTTCATTAAACAATCTAGTTAAAAACTCCACTGCCATTTCACCTAAACACCTCCATGCTGCCACAGGTATGTCATCCGGACCAACAGCCTTTCCGTTCTTCATCCTCTTCATAGCTATCCTTACTTCCTCCTTGCTAATCCACTGCACTTCATGATTCACTATCCGCACAACATCCAACCTTCTCTCCTTCTCATTCTCTTCATTCATCAGCCCCTCAAAGTACTCTTTCCATCTGCTCAACACACTCTCCTCGCTTGTGATTACGTTTCCCTCATTATCCTTTATCACCCTTACCTGCTGCACATCTTTACTAGCTCGGTCCCTCTGTCTAGCCAATCGGTACAGGTCCTTTTCTCCCTCCTTAGTGTCCAACCTTTTATACAACTCTTCATACACCTTATATATTATATATGTTATAATATATATATATATATATATATATATATATATATATATATACATGTTTTCCCATAATATCTGAAAAAGTGAGTGGGATTTTCATGACAGCATCAAGGAAACATTTTCCTTCCTTTTGTGTTTTTTTTTCTTAAGTTTTGGATTTTTCTTGGTATATTGATTGATTTTCTTAGTATATTTTATTTTTTATTTATTTTCCATTTGTTTACCAGGTTAGTCCGACTGAACACAAAGTGACAGTTTTCAGCAGAGGCTCGGGGAGAAAAGCTCCAGATACATAGTAAACAATTATAAAAAATAATAAAAATAAATTATACAAGCATAGCTATTTTGTACAAAGAGCATATAAAATATAAAAGGAGTAAATCAGAGTTTTAAATTGATGCAGCATACAGTGGTTGGAATATTGAGAAACAATTAAACAAGATAATATACAACAAATATACAATTGCTTGAACATAAATTCAAAAAGAAGTTTCCATAGACAAACAGGGTCATAAGCTAGAAATCATAACTATATTGATATGATTTATATTGCATTTATCTTGTTTTAATGATGGTATATGTATATTATTGTACGTGTCATATGTGCACAAATATTTGTATTAATCTATGTATTTACAGTATATTGACAAAGTACTGGGTCACATCAGAGGCTTGGGAGGTCATTGTTAAGAAACTGAGAACTTGGCATTGAATACCATAAGTTCAGGTTATGCTATAAAAGGATAACTATGTAAAGATAACCATGTCAGCAGCCAGAACGCATTATAAAATGAATGTTTTACTGTGCACATTAAGAAATTGATAGATTAGCCCAAACTCTGGACTGATGTGTGTGCTTGGCCCAAACTCTAAACTATGTGTGCTTGTTTTGTTTTTTTTTTCCCTTGGGAAAATGCTATTCAGAAGTGAAGAGACATATAACGGAACAGTTTTAGTGGCACACCAGGCTGTGATTTTTTTTTTTTTATGTCTATTGTCATGCAAAGCTGACAAAATAGTTCAATCTATCCATGCTGGAAATGTGAGACTGTTGCCCACTGAAGGAGGGGAGATGGAAGGAGTAACTTGGCCAGGAATAGAAACTTAATAACCAAATAACATATAAAGAGGATACACCAAGACAATCGAAGCCAACCAAAAATAAACTCCAAATATATTCCGCAGGCAAATTTATTAGGTAATATAAAAACAGTGAGCGCTTTCACGTCTCCAGGAAGCTTCATCAGACTTAATCAATCAACAGCATAAAACACTCTTAAATAGCACTAAAAAAGCTCCTATTGGAGAGCCACAACAAGGCTTGATAACAAAACATCAGTTCATTGGTAGCCCAATAAGTATATATAATACTTCTTTCCTTGTGAATATTGTGTAGATTATTATATAAAGAACATTGCAAAAACAAAAATATCAACTTATGTAAATATATAGACACATAATAAAAACATGTAAATATTTAAAATTATTTAAATTATATCACAACACATTAAAATGTATGTTTAAAAGTATATATATAAAATATATATATAATAAAATGACACATAAAACATACATCTTATACTAACGTCTAAAGGGCCTGTCTGCTAAGAAAGGTCTCAAAGAGATTTTTTCATTGAGACCATGACCTCTATCTGCTGCTAGCTTAATTATCCATTTTATCTCCTTCTTCTCTATATTATTTTGCATACAACCAAGTCTCACTGTATCATGAAAGTGTTCCAATACTAAAAAACTAAAAGTGTGAGTGTTGTCTCTTTGTAGCACATGATTAGCCAAAGCATTAGTTTCATTCTCTTTATTAATAGCATATATATGTTCCCTAATGTGTTCCCTTAAAGTTCTAGTAGTCATACCTACATAGAAACATTGACATTTGTTACATTGACCTAAGTAAACCACACTCCTAGTTTTACAGTCTGCATACGTATTAAATTCATATCTTTTACCTGTGTCTGGATGTATAAATTCATTGGAGTTCTTAATGTAACTACATTGATTACAAGTATGACATGCATACGTGCCTTTCCTTTGTGAAGCTATACCATCATGTCTATTGTACCCATAACATAATAGTCTCTTCAAGGACTTAGTGTTCCTATAGCTAAATGCAGGTCTATCTCCTACTATTCTCATAATATTCTCATCATGTTCTAGAATATTCCAATGTCTTTTAATAATATTAACTACAGAAAAGTTATTATTAGTATATGGTAATGCTATTCTTCTCTTATTACTGTTGGCAAAGTTACATCTAGTCCTAACTGAAGATGTGGTTCTACATATAAATGGTCTATCCTTACCATCACGTTCTATATTATGTAAACCATTTAATTATTTCTTGTGATATCCCCTATCTATAAATTCCTCTTCTATATTGTTTATAGCTTCTGCAAATAATGAATCATTACTAGTGATCCTTGAAAAGCGTGTTGCTTGATTTTTAATAATATTCTTATATATATGTGAAGGGTGCATGCTATCTCTATGGAGTATATTATTTTTTCTACATGACTTGCGAAACACCTGAGTGGTGAGTCCCCCATTTTCTTTACTAAGTAACACATCTAAAAACTCGATTTTTGTTTGAGACGTAGTACTAGTTAATTCTAAGAACGTGGTAGTGCCATTAGCATATGCAATAAATTCCTGTAAGGTGACGAAATCTCCTCTCCAAATCAAAAAAACATCATCCACAAATCTCCTGTAATATCTAATTTATTTAGAGTAGATTTCATGTTCTAATATGTAAGTGAATTCCCAATATGCTAGAACTAAATTAGCATATGAGTTGGCACAAGACGTGCCCATTGCTACGCCTTTAATTTGAAGGTAGTAACTACCTTGTGATGTAAAAACATTATTGGAGAGGTCCAGGTCTAATAGCATGGTAATCATAATAACCTTATTGTTAGACATACCTCTTTGTAATAAAAATAGTCTTAGAAAATCTATGTCTACGTCATTAGGTATACTCGTAAATAGAGCAGTAACATCTAAAGTAACCAAAAAATCTGAGTCTCTTATCTCTTCATAAATATTGTGTTTTGCTAAAGTCTCTAAAAAATGTTGTGTGTCACGAAGAATAGATATGGTGTCATCTACTATTGGCCTGAGTTGTTTCTCTAAAAAAATGGATATGCTCTCCGTTAGCCAACCTCTTCCAGACACAATTGGTCTAAGTGGGGGATTATTTATATCCTTATGTATTTTTGGAAGACCTCTAAATACTGGAACTAGAGGCTTCTCAACCAAGAAATAGTTGTATAAATTCTTATCTATTATATAACACATTAGCATGTCAAAGAGATTAGCATGCATCACATTAATAAGTTTATCTAAATTCATAGAATCAAGTTTGATATAAGTACTTGTATCTGATAGTAGTTCCAAGATTCTATTGTCATAATACAAATTATCTAAAACTACTATAGCTCCTCCTTTATCTGCAGGTCTAATAACTATTTCCGTATTATTTTTTAATGTATCCAAAGCCAATCTTTCTTCCTTTGTTAGGTTAAAAAACTCAGGTTTCATCACATTATTTTCAAACTGTAGTAAAAAATCATTCATACAAGCTTTTTCAAAGCTTTCCAATATAGGGTGTAAAGGAGGTACATAAACAGAAGGTTTTTTAAAAACAACATTGTTACCATTGGTATTATCATTTTTAAATTGTAAAGCTAAAGCAACATTTCTAGTGAACTTTTTAATATCAATAATAAGTTCAGTAACATCAACACTCTGTGAAGGAATAAACGAAAGACCTCTATTTAGAACAGATTTTTCATGTTCTGTTAAAGTACAACTAGAAACATTAACTATTAAGTCCGCTGGATTGGTTTCAGCAACTTGCGTTGAAACTCTAACTGACCTTCTGAAGTTTTCCATTTCCTTCCTTTGTATTGGGGGCTCCAAATTGGTTTGTTCTCGGCACAAAATGGTAGAGGAAAATGAAGATTATTAATGTCCTTTCCTGAATCACGAGAATTAGATCCATCAAATATAGTTGTTTTTTTGTGAACCACTTATTCTTTGGATCCCAAGGTTTCTTTAACTTGATTTTCTGTGAGCGATAGCGACTGTGTGCTTAAAGGCTGTTCAGCGTTTAACGTGTTTGTTACTTCAGAGGTAGCTGAGCCAGAAGTAGAAGGAAGTATTAGAGATGAACGCTCAGCTTGATAATTTCCAGTAGTAGCTCTAGTTACATCATTATATGGTCGAGTGGATTCCCTCGGCCATTGAAATACGTTCCCACTCGAAAAATCAGAGCAGTCGCGTTCAAGTTTCTTCTTTTTTATTAATAGTAACTTGTTGTCCACGGCTGTCATGGTGGTAGTTAGATCTGAATGAAAATTGTTAAGCTGAATATCAGTAAGCGTAGATAATAGTTGTTCTTCAAGCCCTAACGTTTCTTGAAGTAAATCATGCTCATTTTGTTGGTACTGTTCAATTAATAGTCTCATGTAACCATAGCTGGTCTCTAAATTTAGTTGCTGCCACTTAGTCAGTACATCTTGATAGGTAGAGCCAAATGTCGGCATTTTAAGGACACAAAGCCCTCTGAAAACTATTTTAAATCTCAGAAAGGCTTCCATATGCCTTTCTTGCCATTGAATATTCTTTATTTTAGTTAAAGTATCTTCCAGTTTACACATTATTTATAGGCTGTATAGTTTTATGATTTAAGCCCTTGACTTTTTTAATGAGAGTGTTGTGGTCATTCCAGTTTTGACAAATATTTGGACATGTATGTACCGAAATGGGCACTATACTCAATGATCTGTCTAATAAGTGTCGAGCACAGTAGAATGATCACATCCCTGGATGTGGACACTGTACCTTTAGATATAAGCTGTGCCATGAAAAAGGACTTCCTTACAATAGTGGATATGTGATGATCAAAGGGCAGTTCATTGCTGATATAGATTCCCAGATCCTTAACTGTAGGATTAATTTTCAGGAGTGTATTGTCAGTGTAACAGTTACAAGGCGAGTCATACTTGCCAAAGGAAGGAGGTATTCACTTCTCACCATTTAGTTTTAGCTCAAGGTTTTGACACCAGATATTTGTTCAGGTAATGCTCTCTTGGAGAATCTTGGTATCCTCTGGGGAATTTATGTTGGCACTACATTTGCAGCAATATGAAGACTTGGTCAGCCAGATATCCTTAACATTAGCTTTGACCTCTGACAAGTAAATGCCAAAGAGGAGTGGCCCAAGGACTGAACCCTGGGGTTTGTTGCTAGTGACTGATCTTTTGGAGGAGGTAGAGGTACCCACCCTAACTTCTTGATTTCTGTTTGTGAGCCAGTTTTGCTATCCAGTGAGTTACATAGGGACTGATATTTAGCTGACAGAGTATATTTATGAAACCTAAGTGTGAGTTGGTGTTAAATATCTTTGCAAGGTCCAGATATATGGAACATTCTTCAGTATCACTTTTTTTTCTTTTTTACAGAGGGCCTCAGTCTCATGAAATCCACACTCAAATAGCCATCCATTTCTTGTCTCACTTTTTAGAAGCTTCTTAATGTCTACCCTGGGAAGAAGTAAGAGCCAGCTCTACATGAAGTGCCCCCCAGAATCTGTAATCAGGGATACCATACTTGCTGCTTTAAAGCACACACATTCAGCTATCATGTGAGAAGGGTGACCATTTGTACCACCCACCCACAAATGGTGTTTTATCAGCTCTTCTCTCCAGACAACAAAAAGTTGATTCCACTAATCTAGCTTCTTCTCAACGTGGCAGTAGAGACACTTTCGCAAAGGGAATAGGAATGAGATTTGTGTTCTTATCTTTTTCTGATGAAAAAGAAGTTGGGGATTGTATTCAGTTACAAATGTATTTAACTTTCTCGTCAGTTATGTAAAGCTTCATTTGGTAATTGTTCAAACCTAGGGCTTTCAAACAGTGTCAGTAGTAACCATAAAAAAAACCACTAATGGAGCATCACCATCTTGGGACATCACAAGGTGTTCTTGGACTTCCCCTTACATGGACATCAGTGTCCCCACTAGTGTCCTGTGAATGTTCTGACTCATAGCTTGTGCCCCCTGCTGGAGCCTTGACTTAATCAGGAAAAGTGATCACTGACTTCCATATGCAGACTTGCTGTGGACGCTGACCAATTTCCCACAAAAGAAGATTCTGTTTTACACTGCGCAGAGACTCATTTAAAGAAGATCTAATAGATATATGAGTACTCATCATGTCAAATGATTTTCAGGACAACCCTCTGTACTGGGTGCATTATTTCCTGCCCCCTATTCATTGCTTGGGATACTCAAGCTGTGATTCTGTGCCAGCGGAACTTCATGTCTTCGTGTGCGTTAGCTACAAGCTTTCATTGCACAACATTGTTGTGTTTTGTACTTTATTGTAGTTGAGAACTGATATTCTGTAGGCTTTTTTTGTTGCTAACTTACAATATGGAAATTCTTTACCTCAGCAAAAGGTGTGAGTGTACCCTAGAAGTGAGATCTTTAGATTATAAGAAGAGCTTTGCAAGAGATGAAAGATTTACCCAAGTGTTCCACTGACTAGAGAGTCATCCTGAAGATCAGCTAATTTGATGAGTACTCACAGATTTGATGTTTTGTGAACAGTCAAAGAATGCTTTTCAGCTTTGTCTTCCATTTAGTCAACATCCAAGAGATTATTGATTTAGGATCGATGTTACATTTATTTGCATTTAATATTTATTTACAAAACTATAGTTTATAGCTGCCTTGACAACAGGACCGTTCAGGTTTACTCTAACCAGCTGTGCATTTATGGAACACTAAAAACAGGTGTCCCTCCCCAGGGTCTTCTAGGTCCATTACTATTTATTTAGTCACTAAGGATATTACTGATGGCGTATCTGCACTTAACCTTACACTCTGTGCAAATTATATATTCTTATTCCAGATAAACAGATGTCCCACAGTCCTGCAATCTCAACTATAGCAATTCTTCTCTGATTTTTGCGAAAAGTCTGAACAAAATAAACACCAAAGTAACTACAAAAAAGATAAATATTATGTTTTTTTTTCTCCCCTCATAGAATCTCTTGACTTCCTGTCCTTACTATCTCAGACAATAACTGTATCATTCCTTTAGTAAAACAATAGAAATGCTTAGGCCTAACCCTTGACATTAAGATTTAGAATCCAAACTGATAACATCATTAATAAAATCCTCTCACAACTAAAACTCTGTTAAAGGATATCACATTTATGATCGCCTACAAGCCTGCAAAGCACTGGTCAAAAGTGTCTTTCTCTCTTAACTAGAATACTGTACTGTCTTTCTGTACTGTTTTTGCCCTCTGCTTATAACATTGAAAGACTTCAAGTCACTGAGAATAAAACTGACAGATTTGCCTACTTACACCCACATACACCACTGTGACCTTCTAGATGGCCTAAATTAGCTACCCATTACTAAAAGGTCCACTTATCTTCTATGTACCTTACTATATAAAATTCTAAATGATGGCTAAGTACGAGTCTGTAAACTAAATTCCCAATTAGGGAACAGTCCTTCTCCTTAAGGAAATCCCAGTAGAATTTAATATCATTCACCTATCTGCTTAATATTTGAAGTGTATACCGTAAGTTTACTTACACTATTTATTGCCTCTGAGCCCAAGTCAAAGCTGTAAAGGGTCTCTGGAGCAGTCCACTTACTTGGTCACCAAACAGTAACTAAGTAGACAAATAGTAAAGTTCTATCAGGTCTTGAATATGCTGATAAAATCACTAAGTTTCACTGGTATAAATGACTTGTCATTGTACTGTTCTGCTAGGCAGAAAGAAGAGTCTTCTGGCTGGTTAAACTGACATCTGTATGAAAGGTGGTAGAGAGAGAAAAGTGAGAGAAATCTTCTCCCTCATACCCCGCCAACATGGACAACAGTTATTGCAGAATGTTATTAGACGCTGAACAGTTTTGCAAAAGCCTTTTTTTGCCATCACTGTCTGTAGTACTTCATTTGCCCCAACAGGAGATGGCAACTATCAGACTAGTAATAAACATATAATACTGTGGTAAAATTTTAGATATATTCCTTTTTTATAATGCAGAAACAGTCTTATTATATATATAATATGGCTTCAATCTCCTTCCTGTCTGCCTCAAACTAAGGAGTTGGACCAGCAGCATATAAATATATATATATATATATATATATATATATATATATATATATATATATATATATATATATACACACACACCGGCTGCTACAAATTACTCTCAAACTGCTGTTGATATTGTATCCATTTATTGTCATTTGCATTAACTTAGTGGTCTGTCCTGGGTAGTGTAGCATTGATATGAGACAGAAATAATGAATATTAACTGAGCCCTTAAGGCAGATATATAGGAACAAGTGCTGCTGTTTGCTGATACTAAAAGGTGCATGTGGACTTGTTTGATAATCATGTATACTGAATGTTTGAATGCATTACCTCTGTTCTTGGTATAGCACTAATAATCATATCCCCTGTCTAGGTGTTCCTACCTCACCTCCCCCTGAAAGGCTTGTAAAAGCATATAGGGTCATTAATAACAACAAGTACAGAAGACTTTCTCCCACCACGGAACTTGTTTTAATAAGGTTAATATCCACTAAAATACATTGGCACCTGTAAACCTAACAAACTGGGTCCAAAAAAGCACTGGTGAATGTCCCCATAACCCCCGCTTGTAATCTGTTTATGCTGATAAGTATTAGGTTGGAAGGGATAGACTTTCCTGTAGCCTTCTTTCTCCCCCAATTAAAGTAAAAACAGAGTGCTTTCTACTATGCAGTCAGACGAGCGTAGTGAGCTCTGCACCTCCAAACAGTGCATTTTTCAATAAACTAAGTGAAACAAGCGTGCTACAAAAGGGAATTGGAAAACGGGCTCTCTGCATTGAATTGAGAAGCTGGCAGGGAACTGTGTAGTTTTTAACAGTAGGGCCTAGGAACAGAGTATTGGGCATAGAAGAAGAAACAAAAAGCGTGCTTGTAACTCATACCTGCACATGCTGCCTCTAGGCATCTGCTTTACTGGTTTAGCCCTGCTCTGCTCACTTCGCTCACTCCACGCCCCACCCTGCCCCCATATCCCACCTGCCCCGGTAGTACTATGTTTATAGAACCACTGGCATGCCCCCTTAACTACCTAACCAACTACATGTGCTACTAGAACCCCGAAAACTCCTAGCACAATAATACACCCTCTATCCACCCCACTATCCATATTAACCCACCCATAGCTATTCTAGTCTCTCTAATCCTTTATCCACCACATACACTGAATACAGACCCTACCCCAGTAATTTTCTATGACTATAGCTAAAACACTAATGCTGCTACCCTTAGTACCCCTGCTATTCATTCCTTATCACCTAAGCTCCTATGAATATGTACAGCATCTTGAAATCCAATACCCAAACTCTCAAACAGACACCAACCCAGCATTTAATAAGTTTATCTGCCTCATAACCACCCCCTCTCCTAATTCCTCGCCCCCAATTACCGTCACCTGACTAAATACCGCTACATTGTCTTAAAAAACAAAAGCTACGAAAAAATAATAAACACATTTTTAAGACTCATAAGTAACTTAAAAATTAATCTTATGAAGGATGGAGACATCTACCCCAACACTGGCCCATCTACAACAGTAGACCCAAGTAGACCATCTAACAACCCAACTTGTACTACCCAGATTGATAGACTTCCAAACTCATTTCCGGTCTGTCATCTCAACATCAGAAGCCTAAACAAGATCCATAGCCTACATTGACTCTTAGCTGTTCACTCCCCTGATATCCTCTGCCTCACAGAAACCTGGCTAAAACCAATAATCAAAGATAACAAAATAACCCCCCCCCCCACGGTACAACATCCTTAGACTGGACCGGATCTCCAGGAAAGGTGGCAGCGTAGCTGTACTATACAAGTCTACCCTAACAATAACAATTGACACCAAACAACCACCCCAGTTTGGCAATGCAGAAATTCTCATCACCAAACTAATAATAAACAAAAATAAACAAAAACTCTAGAAAATATCTTACATTGCCTAGCTTCTAACTATCCCCAGGAAACCATTGTCTTGGGGGACTTTAACATTGATTGGAACACCTATTCCTCTGAAACTCCCTCCACCCATTTAAATCTCCACGGTTTTACTCAGATCATTGCCACCCCCACCAGATTTAGCAAAAATAGAGTCAAAGATAGTATCCTTGATTGGATACTTATTAACAACCACCCTCAAAAGTACAAGTCAGGTACATTACCCGATGATCTAAGTGATCACTGCCTTACCTATATTATTAGGCTCAAAGCCGACATTCCGAACCAGCCCACCTAAAAAAGTATAAGAAATGTCAGGAACTTTAATCTTGACAACTTCCAAAATGAACTCAAAGCATGTAATTGGAATGTCTTGAAATGACTCCCATTACAAGAAGCAGTTGAGTACTTCAATACCAGATTTCTGGCTATCCTTAACCACCATGCTCCTACACATACCATCCATGTAAAAGTCACAGTTGCACTGTGGCTATCTAAAGAATCAAAAAACAAAATTAAACTAAGAAATAACACCTGGGCCAGGTGGCATGTTACCAAAGCCCCTATGGACCAAGTAAGATATCGGCAGCTAAGGAATCAGACCAAAAAACTTGTCATTCTAGACAAAAAAATCACTACACCCTCCTACAACAAAAATTTCAGGTAAAGCCTCAAAAGTTTTGGGCTGGTATTAACAATCTTCTCCACCCAGGCCATTCTGCCACTCCTACCCCATAAGCTGCCCTTGATAAATCCCCTGTAGAAATTGCAAACAGCTTCAACTCCTTCTTTACTGAAACTATCCAGTCTCTAGCTACCCATCTCACTCCATCAGACACAAACACCAGCTCTGGCACATTTAGCCCTGATCCACCCAGCACCCAACCCACCTTTACCTTTCAAACCGTACCTACCAACCTGATCTGGACCTCACTCAAAAAACTAAAACCTACTACACTAGCTGCCGACCACCTCCCAGCTGAATATCTTCAAAAAGCAGCTGATGCCATAGCACTTCCCATTTCTGTTCTGATCAATAGATCCATCTCAGAAGGATCCATCCCAGCAATATGGAAAATATCATGTTATACCTCTCCATAAAGGAGGAAGTTCCACAGAATTATCTAACTTTAGACCTATAGCCATCCTTTCACCACTAGCTAAATTCATGGAAAGATGCATACACAAACAAATCATGCACTTTCTTATTTAAAACAGAAAGCTTGCCGAATCTCAGCATGGCTTTAGGCCACTCCACAGTACCACCACAGCTCTTCTGTCTTTCTCTAATGTCATCAATCTTCATCATAACAACAGCAAACTATCTTCAGCACTCTTCCTAGATCTCTCAAAAGATTTTGATATGGTCAACCATCAGCTACTGCTCAATACCCTACAAACCACTGGTTTAGACCAACACACAATACAATGGTTTCACTCCTACCTAAACGGTAGACAGCAGGCTGTCTTATGGCAGAGCAAGCTGTCATCCCAACTTCCTCTAACCCTAGGTGTCCCACAAGGGTCCATACTAGGTCCTATCTTTATCAATGATCTGCACACCACCATCCCAGGAGCTACCTGCATTCAATATGCAGATATGACTCAATGCTAATATGCTCCGCCTCCTCTCCTACACAACTTCTAACCCTCACCCAGACCACTTTCAGCACAGTAGAAACATGGCTAGCTAATCACCGCCTGCTTCTAAATCCTAACAAAACCAAGCTACTACTTTTCTCCCCTAATCGTAGAATTTCTCCTCCTTCCTTCAACATCAAATCTAGCAATGACACCATTATCTCCCCTGATGACCATACAAAGCTTCTAGGTGTAATAATAGGCAACAACCTTCAATTTGATAAACATGTAAATCACACTATTAAGTCCGTCAACAAACAACTTGGCTCCCTGTACAGAGCCAAACCTTTCCTCACCCCCCCCCCCCAGCTAGGATAGCTATTGCAAGATTAAACCTCCTCTCTACCCTTATGTATGCCTCCCCTGTACTCACCAACCTATCTAAATCCGATCTCAACAAATTATTAGGATATGCAGTCATATAGCCAAATTCGCTACTGGCATGGCATTTAGGACCCACCATTGCCAGAACCTCAAAGCACTGGGATGGCTAGAGTATACTACCCTTCTACAGTTCAACCAGCTTATAGTAGCGCATAAAATACTCCATCAACTCGATAACACCCCTGCCCTCAAAAATATTCTCACCCCTCATAGTGCCCCCAGGCCATTATGCTCAGCTGATAAACTATTGATACTGACCCAAAAATCCAACAACTTTGCAGGCTAGGCTATATTTGCCAACTCAACCGGTAAAATCCGGAATGTACTCCCTACTACCGTTACCAAGGAAACCTCACTACCCCTATTTAAAAGAGAACTCAAAAAATACCTCACATCTCATTGGCTGTGCTCTTGTTTTAAACCTAACAACTTCACTAATAAATGTCTTGCTACCCAACCTGTATCTATGCCTCATAGCATTTGAATATCTAAGCATTGTGAGTTATGAAATCTGATTGTATTCTATGTTCACATTTTCTGATACGTCTCTGCCAATCAGATGCAAGTCTGCACATTGTGTATATTGATATCTGCCTGTGTTCTTTGTCTATATGTTTCTAAACATGTCTGCCTGAGTTTATCACTCAGTGATGTGTGTACTGTCTCTTTTTTGGTATGTGGAGCTTTTCTCCCCGGGCCTCCGCTGAAAATGGATATATATCCAGTCGGACTATCCAGGTCAACAAATGTAAAATAAATAAATAAACAACAAAAAAAAAAAACAAAAAAAAAAAAATATATATATATATATATATATATATATATATATATATATATATGTGTGTGTGTGTATATATATATATATATATATATATATATATATATATATATATATATATATATAAATATATAAAATTTGTTAAACATAAAGTAAAGGTATGGGACAGTTTTCCCTTGTTTGTATTTTGCCTTAGTTGATAACTGGTGTAGTTTATGGTTTACAAAAGAATCCCCCCTCCACACACACACACACACACACACACACACACACACACACACACACACACACACACACACACACACACACACACACACACTGAATAGTAAGCCCTGGAGTTTTTAGGGAATTAAAACAGTAGATACAAAACATGCAGTCTTATTTGCATGAAGCTTGAGGCAATCAAAATCTTGTATTTCATTGACTTTAACGCATCTTATTCTACAATAACTGAGTTTTTGTATCATGTTATTACACTTGTCAGACTTGTAAATCATAGACCCCCCCACACACTTACACACACACACACACACACACACACACACACACACACACACACACACACACACAGACACACACTTACACACACACACACACACGCACACACACACACACACATCGTACTGACAAGGTGAATTACATGTGCAGCAGGTTCAGTAAATAGCCTTTCTTCCTGACAAATTGCAAATGTCTGGGTCATTTTAAATTGTCATGAGTTTGAAATATACTAGTTGATAAGTTCCCTGTCATATTCCTGGATGTGGCAGCTTGGCACAGTAGTTAGCGTTGGTACTGCCCAGCTGTAGGATCAAGTAAAGTGCCCTTATCAGCCCCCTTCACAAAAACATACTGCTGTGGCTATTATAAATTATCTGTACACTTACAAGTTTCGTTTTCATCCTAGAATCATGTGTCATTGCATCAAAGGAACAAATAATTAAATAAAAATATATATACACTTTGTCGCCTGGTATATAGATAATAGTATAGCTTCATACAGTGAAGGAAGATCTTACCAGGAAGATTTTATCAGTTTTATAACTTTCTTAAATCTAAGATAGAGAAGGTAAATAATATTATTTAAATTATAGAGTGACTTTAGCAAATATTCTGATTATATAGATTACTGAAAACAAAGAGATGGGTTTAATTTTTAGGTGGATAGAAAATTCTGTCCTATGAGAGTGTTGACCATTTAAAAATCATAACCAGTGGATTACTATGGTGACATTCTGCTATTTAAATTATTTTTATCCACTGCAACTACTGAAAAAGAACACAATCAACCTGTTTGATAATGATATCAGAACTATTTCTGTAATCAAGGATGAAAGCATGAGAGGGGTAAACCATTAGTGAAACCTTTTTAAAGCTAGCAGAGTAGAAATATAGGCAGTAGCTCAAAATGTAGATGCAAATTAAAGATGCATTATGTACTTCTGTGTGAGATGAGGGAACTTCTGGAGTAAAGTGCATTCCTTTTCTTGTTATAACCTCCATCCATCTTTTTTTCTTTTGCCATGCTAACTTACTGGCCATCTCATGATCACCTGTACCTACGATCCATTTTTATAGAGTCAAAATGTAGAGGAAGTAGAGTTAATCCATTACATAGTATTTAGGGAAGTTATCTCTTAGTTTGATACTTGGTCACTTCTCTTGATATGTGCATTTTAGGACCCTGGTCCTGAATGTGCACATTTCCATATGTGGAAGTCACACTAGGATGAATGTGCCATTTCTGTTTGACTCTGCAGAGGCTCAGAGGTTGCTGTAACAGCACTGAAGTCCTGTATACTACCACTGAGACAGACAATCAGGCTTATGGTGATATACTAAAGTCCACCCTGGCCACACCATATAATACCTAGGCTAGTGTTTGAGCTTAAGTCACTGGGGGAGTAGAAGAACGTGTTTCCTATGCTGCTGTGGGACAGCTGTTCCAGACTGCAACGTAAGCTAAGGAAATGGATCTAGAGTAGATGGAAAAGAAATAATTCTTCATTCATAAATCCACTCATATATCAGCTGTTGAGAGGTTTGGGGGAGAAAGCTTTGGGATGTAGGTAAGTACTGAGGAAATGGATAGCCTGGTCTGTTGTTGACAAAACCCCATATGGTATAATATGTATATTTACAGAGGACATTTCAGGAGACCTTACTCAGTAAAGGGGCATAACGCTAGTAAAAGATCTGCAGAGGACAGCCACACAAACTTGATGTGGGTAATGATAGGGTGAAGTTTGAAGAAAATCAAGCCAAATAAAGTCCCAGAGTGAAAGGCACTAAGTCAAACTGAGTAATAGTAAACATCTCTTAAACCAATGAATACTGATGCCAAAATACTAAAGCCAAAATAAATAAATAAATAAACCACAACAAAATAGATTGAGTGCTTTCATTCTCTTACTTCAAGAACTTCATCAGAATAAAATCACAAGACAAAGAAATTAATTTGAAATATTCACAAAAATGACATCATCGATGAGTTGAATGGAGGAGGGAGGGGCACAGCCACAATTGTGTGCTGAGACTTCAGATGAATAGAGGCTTCTGAGCTTCCTAAAAACAATATGTTGCCCATTTTCTTGCTTATTTCTTTACTGTTTATTGCCTATTCTTACCATTTATTACACTTTTTATTGTCTGCTGCCGTTTTCTTGCTGTATTTTATTACTGTAAACAAACTGCACTGTTATACTGCAATTGTCTGCCTTACTGGGCCTGTTAAATCATTTTAGTTACTGTTTTCACTGTTTGTAAAGCTTTTTTAGCTGTTTTCACTGTTTGAAAGGTATTAACTGGAAATTTTCTCTATTTGTTAAGCATCTGTTTGTTCTGATTTTCCTGTCAAGCAGTGTATCACACAACTGATTTGTTTGCAGTTAAAAGCATTCTCTAGTCTCTTTGCTCTTTTTTGTTTAAAACTTTTATTGAGTATCTCACAGCTGTTTCTCTGCTACAGTAAACATTTCTGGAGTGTTTTCTGACTAAAATAGTGTAGCTAGTAACTGTAGCATAGTCCAGACTCAGGGTTGCTGTTTCAGGGCCTCGTTGTTTGTTTGTAGTGTCTGTCTGTTCTGGGCACATTTTCTAGGCCATCTTGGATTAGAAAGGGCCCTTCTGCACTCTAGTGAGATAATTGTGCTGATTGTTCTTGACTGATAAAGGTTGGCTGATCTGGGGCTTGGAGTAAGCAACTCACTGGTTCTTTTGAGTTTTTTTAAAAGGCATCTCTGATCAGTATTAGCAAGAAACTTCGATCCCTCATAAAATCATCAAAGGCCAGTTTCGAAAGAAAAATTGCCCTAGACACTAAAGATAATCACAAGGCCTTCTTTAGTTATGTCAGAAACATGGGCGGAAACTCCCAGATATGCTCTGAATTGTTGCATAATGGTACAAAATATACCAAACCTACAGACATAGCCAACATCCTGGCAGACAGATTCAGTGCAAACTTCTCCCCCCCCTTCCCCCCGAAAGGAGAAAACGCCTATCCCAACTGAATGTAACCTCCCTGACATCACAGATGCACAGGTGAAAGCTGCCTTCTCCAAAGCAAAAAACACAGCATCTATGGGACTGGACGGTGTCCCAGGCTGTGTCTTACACGAGCTCCAAGAAGAACTGAACCCTCACATTAAGTCACTGTTCAAACTTAGCCTTACTACAGGATATGTACCCAAAGAATGACGCATAGCTACAGTGGTCCCACTCCACAAAGGTGGTGCCACAACGGACCCCGGAAACTATCTCCCCATAAGCCTGACTAGTCTGGTCTGTAAAGCTATGGAGCGTATTATCATGGAACTCATAAACAAAGACATTGGGAGCCTCCAGACACTGGACCCTACCCAACCTGGCTTTGTTAAGGGCAGATCTTGCCTCTTAAACCTAGTTGATTTCTTTGAAACAGTTACCAAAGCCATAGATGAGGGCAAGGTAGTCCACACAGCCTACCTGGACCTCGCAAAAGCCTTTGACACAATACCCCACTTGGGCATCATAAATAAGCTTACCAGCTTAAATATCAACCCCTATTTCACAAGATGGGTTGCAAACTGGCTCAGAGATAGAACCCACATGGTCAGAATCGCAGGTGCCATGTCCGAATCCAAACCAGTTACAAGTGGCATTCCACAGGGCTCAGTTCTGGGACCTCTCTTGTTCGGTATATACTTCTCTGAGGTTCAGGCTAACACGGGGGGATTATGGATGACAAAGTTCGCAGATGACTGCAAACTGGGGGCCATAATCGAATCTCCAGCTGACACAAGCATCCTCCAAAAGGGTCTCACAGAGACAGATGCTTGGTGCCAGAGCCACGGCCTCAAGCTAAATTCTAAAAAGTGCATAGTCATCCCCTTTGGAAAAAACAAGGTGCCCACAAATTACCACATAGGTGGTAATCCATTAAGTACGGAAGAAGTAATTAGAGATTTGGGGACCAACGTAGATAGTAATCTCTCCTTTGATAATCACGTTTCCAAAGTGGTTAGAAAGACCTTCTATATAGCCCACCTTATCATGAAAGGGTTCGCATCTAGATCAAGAGAGGTCATTGTGCCCCTCTACTCGTCACTCATCAGGCCCATAATTGAATACAATGTCCCTTTTGGGATGTACCTTACCCAACACCTGCAGCAACTGGAGAGACCCCAAAAGTACCTCACCAAGAGGATCGTGGGCTACAAACAGATGTCCTATGCAGCTCGACTAAAGAAACTCCAGCTCTACTCAGTTGCTTACCGCCTACTCAGAGGCAATCTATGCCTGACGTACAAAGCCATGTCAAACCCAGAATTAAAGGATATGCTCCACCTCAAAAAATCCAAGTCCCTTAGAGTTACACGCTCCAGGGACCTAAACCTCAGCACAAAAATAAATAGGACATGCTGGAGGGACAGATTCATTTCCCAGAGGCTCCCCTCACTCTGGAATAGAATCCCAGTTCATGTTAGACATAGCCCCTCGCTGACCCTCTTCAAGTGAAATTTGGACGCGTGGATGGGAAATCGCAAATTCACCCCTGGGATCTCTCCTGTGTCCCTGCTAGACAGAGGCACAGTAAACTAATCTTAAAAGGGTACCTTCTGTGACCTACTTTACAGAGGCACAGTAGGCTAATCTAATAGGGAGGTGGAAGCCAAATACACTCTGGCTAGGCTTATAAATGCCCTAGGCCAAGCCTAGTATCTACCTATGAAACTAAAAGTTGTTTTAGGTTTTAACCTTCTGGTATTTAACCCCCACCCTTGAGTGGATTTCTGCTTGTTTGCACATCGCACAGCACAGTGGACTGCTGCACATTTGTGTGCCATAGCTGCACAGATAATTTCAACAATTTTTCTCTTAGATACAGCTGTATGCCAACAGTGTAGTTCCTCGTCTTTAGCACATTTCCAGGCAAAGAGGCAGTAATAATGAAGCTGTGTAAGTACCCCATTTTAATAACAGCCTCAAGAGTTTTTCGGGGGTCCCGCTCTATCTACTAGTGTTGCATTAAGCCTAGCCTCTGAGGTATTAACACAACTTGCCCACTAGTTATTCCTATCTGTGACACCTTTCCCACCATATTCCTGTTTCTGACCATATAAATTCATTTAGCACTATGAACTGGCAATTTCACACAGTTTCTCCAGCCAGCTTGGTCAACATGGGCATCCTGAGGCAGTGTAGTAACTATCTCATGTGCACAGACAGCCCTCTACTTGTAGTCCACACAAATTCAACATGTGAGAGATGCAGCTGTATTAAACACTGTGAATCAATGCTCGCTGACATGCCAGTCAGTACATCTCACACTGAGCCTGTTGTTAGCATGCACTTACATACCAGGAGGTCCTCACCACAAACTTACCTAAACACCAGAGACCTCCCAAACACAAGCACAAGCATGCTACACATAATACTTCCTCTGCAGAACACAACAGCTCATGCACCAGTGTCTCACCTGTCAAACCCATAAGGCTAAGCACGAAACCTAACATATTGGTCATAGGAGACTCCATCATGAGACACACACGTCTCTCTCACCAGGCTAGATAAGGAGAAGGTCACGGTCAGCTGTCTGTCGGGTGCTAGGATCCGCCATATCACAAATGCACTCAAGTGTCTCAACAACAGGTACTGTTATGACTCTGTCATGGTCCTTGGTGTGAATGACTTGAGACATACCTCTCTGGACAATATGAAGAGAGACATGACTGAACTCTCAGACTGTGTGACTCAGGCAGGTATGCCTTTAGCTTTAAGAAGCATTTTACCTTCACCTAGAATGATGCCTCAATACAAATAGAAAATGATTGACTTCAGTAATTGGCTTAATTGTTTGTGCTATTCTAAGGGGTCCAGTATCTGTCTGCCTGGGATGACATGATAGACAAAGTTGACACTGGTATTACTGCTCAAAAATGTCCAACAGCAACTCTATAACCCACCAAACACTTTATTATAAAGCTTTCAGGTCTACACCCTTCATCAGTATAAAATAATCACATTCATCCAACATTTAAAAAGGAGATACAATTAGATCACATGCTTCAGCCAACCTATCACACTAAACAGTAATCAGATCTTAAAGAAAACATCAAATGAAATAAACTTCATAAAATACATTTCATAAATATATTCAATTTACCATAAACAATTATGCATAAAATCATATATTAACATATACATATAAAAGAGTATATATATGAAGAAGTAATAAAAGAAAGGGAAAATAAGTATAAACCAATTCTGACTAGGGGATTGGAGAGACATGAAGGGTGTACACATAGGGATGATAACATAGTGAGATATCTTACTACATACAATTTAAACACAAAAAATATGTGTAATATAATAGAGAAAAATTGGCCTATTTTATTAGCTATGCCTGAGGTAAGATCCTTAGTGGGGGATAAGCCAAGTTATGCATACAGGAATTCGGAAACATTGAAGCAAAAACTTTGTTATAAAGATTTTAAAGTAAAAAGTAAATGTGTAAGGAAGTCAATAGGAACAAGGAAATGTTACAATTGTTCCTGTTGTAGTGATTTATATGAAGGTGACGGTATATTTGTGCACCCTATAAGTGGAGAAGCTTTTGCTTTAGAAACTCTAACAACTTGCAATGTGGCACAAGTAGTGTATTTGGCTACATGTACATCATGTACATCATTCTATGTGGGTAAAACCACTAGGAAGTTAAGAGAGAGGATTGTAGAACATAAATCCGATATAAGAAGGAAAATATTAACAAATGCGTTAAGTAAACATATTATGGATAAGGGTGAAGAACATAGGTTTAAATTTAGGGTAGTAAGTACAGTGGAAATAGGCATAAGGAGAGGTGATATGAATAATGTATTAGAGCTGAAAGAGTTTGAGTGGATTATTAGGCTTCAGGCTGATGCAAATTCTGGTTTAAATAATGCTGTTAGTTTAAAGCCTGTATTAATGAAAAAGCGAAGAGAGAAATTATAAGTTTGAGCTTGAAAATTTTTTGTATATATACTCTTTTATATGTATATTTTAATATATGATTTTATGCATAATTGTTTGTGGTAAATTGAATATATTTATGAAATGTATTTTATTAAGTTTATTTAATTTGATGTTTTCTTTAAGATCTGATTATTGTTTAGTGTGATAGGTTGGCTGAAGCATGTGATCTAATTGTATCTCCTTTTTAAATGTTGGATGAATGTGATTATTTTATACTGATGAAGGGTGTAGACCCGAAAGCTTTATAATAAAGAGTTTGGTGTGTTATAGAGATGACATGATAGACCTCAATGCTTTGCCAGAGATGGTCTTCATCTGTCACCCTTGGGATTTCGGCTACTGGCTAAGGCTCTTGCCACCCCCATAGTGCCTTTTTTATGCAGTGTCACAGGGTCAAAATACCAGATGTAAAAATGCCAACCAAAAACAACCTCAAGGTCATGTTGCTAAATGCTAGGAGTCTTAAAATGAAACTGCACTCACTGGAAGCAGTCCTAACCCTGGAGGACACAAACATGTGTGCAGTCATGGAGACCTAGTTCAAGGCTGTGGCGAGCACCCCAGCCATACTGGGCTACACTTCCTTTCACACCTTCATACCACAAACTGAAGGCAAACAAGCGAAAAAAGCTCCAAACGAACAGGAACACCAAGCCCAAAAATTCCTTCCTTAACGCGTTTTTATTAAATACACAAGTGAAATAGCGTTTTCGCCACAAACACAGTGTAGCTTCTTCAGAGGATTTTGATACATACAGAAAATGGACTCCTTTTATACAAAAATACAAATACTTAATTAGAAAGCCCGCCAAAAAACCTCAATTGCAAATGCAATTACACATTTAAAAGGGCAATCCAAATAGTAATTATAAATGCTTTTCTAGTGCAAAAGACTTTTGCTTGTACTATATGAGTACTAAATAAAGTAAAATCTGAGAGTACTCAACCAAAACAAATGCTAAAGGTGTATGTATAAAACAATCTAAAACAAGAAATTACACTTTAAAGCAAATATATAATAAATACAAGAAAAGGTGTCTAAAGAAAGTGACACCATACATTAACTCAAACAAACATAAAGCAGTGAGAAAAAAGTATTTATAAAACAATAAAAAATGTATATATTAATGAAATGATAACATCATAAAAGTCATAACATTATAAAAGTACACAAATACTCAACGATGGTAACATCACAAGCTTACTTTGACTATAATGCTAATATTCAGTATAGCCAACAAGCTGTACAAGTATATCAAGTACAGGAGTAACGCACACTAAATACATGGTGTGTGTATACTAGATGTACATAAAATAACCTATGTCATAAAATGTTATATGATTATAAACACTAATTAATTCAAAAAGTCAAAACCCAAATAATTAAACATAAAACCAAAAAAGTTTTTTGAAAATATATTTTTAAAAAATATATTGAGTCTCACCTCAAATATGATTTATATTTTAACACTGGGGCTATATTGCAACTTTCATTAAGCCCCGGTGTATTAAAAGAGTCTAACTTTAACTGCCATAAAAGCTCACGTATTTCAAGTAAAAGAGAGGTAGGGCCACTAGAAAAGCATTTATAATTACTATTTGGATTGCCCTTTTAAATGTGTAATTGCATTTGCAATTGAGGTTTTTTGGCGGGCTTTCTAATTAAGTATTTGTATTTTTGTATAAAAGGAGTCCATTTTCTGTATGTATCAAAATCCTCTGAAGAAGCTACACTGTGTTTGTGGCGAAAACGCTATTTCACTTGTGTATT
This sequence comes from Protopterus annectens, assembly GCF_019279795.1. Taxonomy (NCBI): domain Eukaryota; kingdom Metazoa; phylum Chordata; order Ceratodontiformes; family Protopteridae; genus Protopterus; species Protopterus annectens. The sequence continues at coordinate 689,462,291 of NC_056747.1, read as the reverse complement.
TAATAAAAACGCGTTAAGGAAGGAATTTTTGGGCTTGGTGTTCCTGTTCGTTTGGAGCTTTTTTTCGCTTGTTTGTCTTTTGGTTCCTGACAAACTGAAGGCAAGTAAACTAAAGGAGGTGGTGTATCAATATTCATTAAGGATCAATATATGTCCAGATTGGTCAAACAGTATGATGCCTTAGAAATATTTCAGATGCAATTAACTGTTGGTAGGACACCTGTTCAAGTCATTGCCAGCTACAGTACCTCCTCCATGAATCAGGACCCCCACTCTGCCTATTTGGATCAATGTGAGTCTGTCAAGATTCATCCTAACACTGTAGCTTTGGGCAACTTTAACTTCCCTAGCATTAACTGGGTGAATTACTCATGTTCATACTCACCTACCCAAAGGTTCCTCAACTTTGTCAACTCCAATGCCCTGGACCAGCTGATTGGCACCCCCACCAGGGGTGCCAACATCCTGAACCTGCTGCTTACAAATATGGGAGTCCACTGTAGCTCCCCCACTGTGAGTTCATCCCTGGTGACATCTAACCGCAAATCAGTCTCATTTGAGGTAACTATCACACCGGACCCTCCCCTAGCAGCAACTAGAATAAAAAACTTTTCCAAAGCAGACTATAACCTCTTACAGCATGGTATAAATAGCTTCATTGCACCTCTCCTCTCATAAGGAACTGGTAACTATGATAAGCACTAAACCAATGCCCTATACAAGCACCTGTATAACTGCATTAACTTGGCAGTACCTGTTAGGATCAAAACAAACTCTTCAAGGAAAAGTAAATCTGCCTGGTGGACAACCACCATTAACAGGCTTTACAATAAAAGGAAGAAACTGCTATCCAAGAGCAAGAAGGAGCAGTCTCTAAATTGGAGACACTCCCTCCTTAACTTAAATAAGCAAATAAGACTTCTTGTGAAGTCTTCAAAGGCAAACTACAAATCCAAGTTAGCTTCCTCAATCAAGGACAACCATAAGGGGTTCTTTAGTTACATCCATAACCTAAAAGGGAAGGCTCAGATTTGTGCCTAACTGGTAGTTAATGGTAACACATACACTGAGCCAGTGGACATAGCTAACCTGATAGCCAACAGGTTCGATGAAAACTTCAGTCCCCCATCCCTGCCACACGTACTTCATGACATCCCTAACACCCGTCCCCTACCTTGTATCTCTAAAGAGCAGGTCATAAACACCCTCTCTAAGGCCAAAAACACAGCATCAGTGGGATCTGATAACATCCTAGGCTGCGTCCTACATGAGCTCAAACAAGAATTAGCATCCCTAATGGCTACTCTTTTCAATCGCAGTCTAAGCACCGGCTTCATCCCAGCTGAATGGAAAACAGCCACCGTTATCCCCCTGCACAAGGTGGTGCTTCTACTGACCCCAGGAACTACAGACCCATTAGCCTGATTAGCCTTGTCTGCAAGGCCATGGAGAGAATCATCATGGACCTTATCAACAAAGATATAGGTAATCTCCAAACACTAGCTCCTACCCAGTTTGGATTTGTCAAGGGAGATCAAGCTTGTTAAACCTGGTGGACTTCTTTGAAACAGTCACAAAGGCCCTGGATGAGGGGAAATCCATGCATACAGCCTAGCTAGACCTGGCCAAGGCATTTGACACTATCCTTCACTCAGGCATCATTGACAAACTCTCCCAGCTGGACATCAACCCTTATATCATAAGGTAGGTTGTAAACTGGCTCTCTGATAGAACCCATACAGTCATAATTAGGAGAATCCACCTCTAACAGCAGACCGGTTACCAGTGGTGTTCCACAGGGATCAACATCCTTCAAGAAGGTCTTGCACAAACAGTCGATTGGTGCCAAAGTCATGGCCTCAAACTAATGCAAAAAATGTTTTATCATTCCTTTTAGCAAGAGCAATGTTCTTGCAAATTATCACATCAAGGCAATACCCTAAGTACACACTCAGTGGTGAGAGATCTGGGTACTCAGGTTGACAACAACCTTGATTGTGATCACCATATCTCCAGAATGGTAAGAAGGGCATTCCATATGGCTCACTTCATAAGTAAGGGCATTGCCTCAAGGAAAAGTGAAATTATCACCTCCCTGTACTCTTCACTCATTAGGCCAATAATTGAGTACAATGCCTTTTTTGGCATATACCTTTCAAAGCACCTGCAGCAATTGGAGAGACCACAAAGGTTCCTCAGAAAGAAAATTCAAGGTCTTCACAGCTATCTTATGTGGTCAGCTGAAATCACTGTCACTTTATTCTGTTTCAGACAGACTACTCCGAGGCAATCTCTGTCTTGCATATAAGGTGATCTCTGACCCCGCTTTATTGGAAATGTTGCACATCCACAAGTCAAATGGCACACAGGCTACTCGCTCTAAAGACCTAAACCTGGTATGTTAGATCAATAGAACCTGCTGAAGGGACAGATTTGTCTCCCAGAGGTTACCACATCTTTGGAATAGACTCCCACTTCACATCAAACAAAAGCACTTCATTGGCCCTCTTCAAACACAATCTGAATGGATGGATGGGTAACTGTAAATTCACCTCAGGGGTTCCACCTGTGTCCCTCTTGGACAGGGGAAATAGGTGCTGATCAGGTTCTATATTATCTAGTTGAACAACCAAAATGTCGGCTAACCTTTAATCGACACATATGTGTCGAACCTGCACTTCAGTGAATATCCAAATCATTGATTTCTTTCCAAGGGAAAGAAATCAGTAGGCTAACTAAGCATGATACATTATAACAAACACTATGAAGTGGGGGGCATATGTGTCTATGAAAGGTTAGTCCACATTTATTTGTTCGACTAGATAATATAGACACGCTGATCATGATAACAAGGGTAAAATTTGGCTAGGCTTGTAAGGGCCCTTGGGCCATTAGTCTAGTAACTTCCTATGATCCTATAAACCAGCCAATGAATTTCTTAAACCAATAAAAATCAATGACCTAATACTGAAGAAATTTATCAAAGTTTCAACATATTTATAGTATTAAATGGTTAAGAAATATCATTCCAGTAACTCAAAAAACACACTGTACTAAAAACAATTAAACACATTGATATTTTAGTAAACTTTTAACTGACATAGTTTCACTTTCCACTTTAATTCCAACAATTCAAGATAATTATTGTACTGGCTTATGAATGACTTAGGATCAACTCTCTCGACCACAAAAAAATAAAATTTGCAAAACTGAGGGCAAACAATACTATGCCTAGCAAGAGCATTATTAGTATCCCTATTTTTAATGGCCCTAACATGCTCACCAATCATACAACTCAACTTTCTGCTGGTCTTACCAATGTAAAAACTTTGGCAGCCACAACTAACCAAATAAACTAGTCCCTCACTCTTGCAGTCAAGCCTTACTTTGGCTTCTAAAGTGAAATGAATATGTTCAAAAAATATTGACTATTAGGATACATAAAAATACAAAACTTACAGCCATTGCCCTTTACCAACCCTACCACTATTGTCTTTGAGGTGTTCTAACAAGAACTTTAGATTATGAGTTTTCTTAAAAATAAATTTGAGTTCAGATCCAATAACCTTAGTAAGATCTTGGTTACCTAAAATTACTTTCTAGTTCCCCTTAATATTTTTGACCATATTTCCCTCAATACTCATAGGGACTGGAAAGGCAAGCTTTTTATCAGTACCTTTACTTACACCTTTAATTTTAGGAGTAAACCCTGCAAAAAGAATAGTTTGGGAATCTCTCATTTCTAGAATTAATCCTTTCTTCAGAGATTTTTAACAGTTTGCCATTGGGGTAACCTCTCTCACAAAACTTGTCACAAAGTAACTTCACTTCTTTCAAGAATTAATTCCTGTCACTAATAATATGACTTAGCAGAATAACCTGACCCCTAAAAATGTTAAATTTCATAAAGGGGATGAAAGCTACTAAAATGCAAATAATTGTTACTAAACGCCAACTTCTTAAAAATATTACTAACAAACATTTTGGAAACAAAATCCACCAAAAGCTCTACGTCTAAAAAAAATTGACAGAGGTACCTATAGATCCCATTTCAAAATTTAACCAGCTAACACTATTCATTTCAGTATAAAAAATCTCCAACTCATCCTTACTCACCTTCCAAATGAAAAATAAATTTTCTATATATCTACGATATAAGGTGCAAACTTGAAAAAAGGAAGGGAAATGAAAAACTGAGTCTCCTACCAACACATAACCAAGTTTGCAAAAGCAGGGGCTACCTTTGCCCCCATCATTATACCACAAAGTTGTTGGTAAATACTAGAATCAAACTGAAAAAATTATTACTGAGTACACAATCTAATAAAACACAAATAGTTTTAGAATCAACACTGAGGTGATGTCCATATTTATTGAGATACATTCATTCCCTTCATCCTGATTAATTGATGCATATAAGGAATTCACATTCACAGTGCAAAGAAACTTTTCTTTGCCCAAAAATGAATAACCCTTAAGCTGGTTCAAAAAATCCAGGAATCATTTAAAAAATATTTACTTTCTTGTACTACTGAATTAAGGATGCTATCTAAAAAAGTAGCTATATTAACAGTCTTGTTCCTAGGGGAAGCAACAATGGGCCTAAACGGAGGTCTTACCTGATCTTGATGAATTTTGGGGATCCCAAAAATACTGCCTAGTTCTGGTTGATCAGTGGGACAAAAATCAAATATTTCTAAAGAAAGGCACCCTTGATGGAGTAGGTCCATTAAAGTTATAAATATGTAACTGTTTTGACAAAATCTTTGGTAACTTTTCTATAACTTTGAGAATCTGACAATAATTCAACCATTGCTGCTTTGTAAGCCTCTTTACTCATCAACACCAAACCATTGCCTTTATCGGCTTTCATGTACCTAAGGTCAAAATGTTGACATCAACTTTTCAAAGCCCCAAACTCATCTGGTTTTAAATTGTAAATTTTATTTATTTATTTATTTATTTATTTATATTTGTTGACCGGGAGTGTCCGACTGGACGTAGGTCCATTTTCAGCGGAGACCCGGGGAGAAAAGCTCCACAGTTAAAATAAACAGACAGTAGTTACATTGGATTACATAGCGATTAACAATTTACATAGCAATTACTTACAACATATTTACAGATGAAGAACATAGTACATCAGTAGACAACTAGAATCTTTATCTGTGAAGTACATAACAGACATTAACAAATGTTACAAGAAGAAGTTCCTGCTGTATAATAAGTACTGGCTTATGAGCATCTGAGCTTGCTATAATCAAGGTAGCTAGTGGAGTGGAAAGAAAGATAGTGGTTGGATGGGGAGGGTGATATTAGAGTGGGTGTTGCAAGGGCATAGCCAGCATGTTTTTACATTCTATTTTTCACTTTATTATTGTTAAAACCTCTAAACAGTTTATACAACTCGTCCTCACACAATTGTCTAAACGCATTCAAAGTACCAATATACGGAGGGTTAATAGCCCTGGATTTTTTACATCCTAATCTATTGGTATCTGATTTAAATTAATTGAAAATAAACTTAAGGTTTAATTTCCTGATAAATTGTTTAAAAGCAAGAAAAACACTAGTTAATAAAGCCCTGTTTGTGGGGATAAATGTAAAGCCCTTAGACAGTACCTCAATTTCAGAAAAAGAAAACTGTTTGTCACTGAGATTGAAAATCCACGAAGTTCCAGTTACCAGCCTCTCCCCTTTCCTCTGTTCTTGCAGTGACTTGTCTTCTCCTCGTTGAGTGGCAAAAAAATGTGTTGGGGACTCTGTCTGCTGCTGGACTTGTTAAAGAAAAAACTGAAGTCTCTACTTCATTGATGCTGTTAGTACACAGTGAAGAAATGGCAACCCAAGTGGAATCTTGCATTAGTGCTATATTGCTTGCACTATTAGAGGCATTCCCAAAGAAGCACTACACGAAAAATAATCTAATTGGTCCAAATGTGTAACCAATATTAGAAACCTTATTGGCTGAATGTTTACCAGACAAATCAGAAGCACCTTTAGTAATAAAGGCTTGTTGGTTAGAATAAGCTCAAATGTCTCTATTAAGCTTATTCTTTTTTCTGTTAATGGTAGAAGCAACATGTCTCCCAACCTTTACATTTTTTATACAAGTGTTTACTAATAAAAACAAAGGATGTTGTTTCACTTATAAATCAACCAAATGAATGTCCTCTGTCAAACACTTCATTTTAACAAGATTGAGTTGCATTAACAGTTTTAAGACTTCCAAACCTGCCCAGTTGTAAATGGTGCAAATATCCGTATAGATAGTCACTGTATTTAATTCTGTTGGGAACGGTGTAAACCCTTAAACCCAGTGGCACTATATTGCATTCATAACAACTTGCCAAGTAAAAGTTTTCTAATTCAAGTGATTTAAATCTTATTTTTTTCTAATTCAAGTGATATAAGTCTTAAAATTTTCTTTTCCAACTGAAGCACCAGACTTCTACAGTCTGACAAGATAGGAGCAGGTGTAGATTGACCATTCCCAGTACCGTGAAAGTCAGAAAAAGGGTTTGTTCCATTACCTTGCAACAGTTCAGTCAAAAGGCAGTTGGAAACACCTGTACATTCTTCCTCAACCATAGTAGTCTCATCAGAGGAAAATTCATTGACCCCAATGGCTCCTTCACCAGACAACTAAAACCGAACTTTATTAAGGACTTCAATTGCTTTACCAACTACTTGTTCCAGGGTCCGAGTTAAAATCCGTAATTCTTCAGGAATAGAATGAAGACTCAAATTGAGATTAGGATCATTTTCATTAGCCATACTAGAATTCCAGCAGTGTAACCAACAAGAAATAGATATGAACAACAGCTCAGAGTATAAACTGGTTAACTCAAAAGCCAAACCAAATAAAGTCCCAGAGAGAAAGGGCACTAAGCCAAACTCAGTAATAGTAAAAAAAAACCTTAAACCAGTGAATACTAGTTCTGAGATACTAAAGCCAAAAAAATAAATAAATAAACCACAACAAAATAAAATGAGCACTTTCTTTCTTTTACTTCAAGACCTTCATCAGAATAAAACCACAAGATAAAGAAATTAATTTGAATTATTTACAAAAATGACATCATTGATGAAACAGCCAATGAATTTCTTAAACCAATACAAATCAATTGCCTAATACTAAAGAAATTTATTAAGGTTTCAACATGTTTAAAATATCAAATGGTTTAAAAATAACATTCCAATGACTCAAAAAAAACCCCACATTGTACTAAAAACCATTTAAATACATTGATATTAACTGAGATAGTTTCATTTAAATCCGGTGCTGTATCAGCATGCGGAAACACTTGCCACTTTAATTCCAAAAATTCAAGATAATTATTGTACTGGCTAATGAATGACTTAGGATTAACTCCCTGGATCACAAAAAATAAAATAAAATTTGCAAAACTGAGGACATACAATACTATACCTAGCAAAAGCATTATTGGTATCCCTGTTTTTAATGGCCCTAACATGGTCACCAATCCTACAACTCAAGTTTTGGTGGTCTTACCAATGTAAAAACTTTGGCAGCCACAACAACTAACCAAATAAACTAGGCCCTCATTCACCCTCATTCTTGCAGTAAACCTTTCCTTTGGCTTCTAAAGTGAAATTATTATGTTCAAAAAAAATACTGACTACGATAAATAAAGCTACAAAACTTACAGCAGTGCATGGAAAGGTACCCAAAGGGCCATTACCAACCCCACCACTATTATCTTTAAAGTGTTCTAACAAGCACTTTAGATTACAAGTTTTCCTAAAAGTAAATTTGAGTCTAAACCCAGTAACCTTAGTAAGATCTCGGTTACCCAAAATTATTTTCCAAGTCCCCTTAATAATATTTTTGACCATATTTCCCTCAGTACTCATAGGCACTATCATTTAGTATTTCGGCACTGGTAATAATCATTGGTTTAAGGGCTTTTTACTATTACTGAAATTTGAACAAAGGTTGAATGTATTGGTCATGTACAATTGGGAGGAAAAATGAATAGGAATGTATAATAAAAGATTGTCTATCAGGGAGTTGTGGATGTTGAATTCAGTGGAAAGAGCAAAGTGAAAAGGAGGCATCAGTGATATGTGGAATGTGACAGATATAAGTCTAACTTGAGCACTGTCTTATTGCAGTGAGTATGCTGCAGACCTTTGAACAACTGGATAAACTGGTTGCAGGTAAGCCAACAAAGCCGAAGGGGAGGGTACAAGGAAACTTGTTAAAAATGAGGTAGAGAAGGGGATATTACAGCATACATGTAAAACTAACTGCATCTGCTGGGCAGACACAGGGTATTGCTGGGTTTCTTTTAGTTTGTATGTTTACAGTAGTACAAAAACTGTTCAGTATGTTAATGTAACACTTCTGTATATTGTCTTACAGTTGCCAGGACTGCCTGTCATGTTGTTTAATGAATCAGACTTAATTTAAACAAAATTAAAGGTGGATATTCATGGAATAGCTACCAGTAGAAAATTAATGCAGTACATCTTGAAAACTGAAAATTCAAATCAGTTTTCAACAGCAAGACTAGACTGCTTTTAAGCACTCCAAACAGATGCACACTGCTAAAGACGAGGATGGCCCACATCTGTTCTAACCTGGGTAGCTATTGCTACTAGATAAAAGGCATGGCAGTTCTCAGAGCTGTGTCCATTTCATGTGTGAAAACGTACTACTACCAGATGCACATAGCCCTTCATCTAATGGCATGGTCTCAAGCAAACAAATTTGAACTGTTAGACATAAAATAAGTGTGGATATCTTTTTCATTTTAGTGGCCGTTTGACTTTTAATTACTAATTAAAAAAGTCAACATATATTGTTTTCTTGAGGAAACATGACTTACAGTAAAGTAAAAGTAGAAAATGGCCACATGCCAGTTCACACACAGGCAAAAAAACAAAAAGGAAATATGACTGATGATTTGAAGCATTCATCACAGAAAACAGTTAAACTACCTGGCAACCCTGAACAGGACAAAATGGGTCTCAGAAACTGAATGAGTGAATGAATGAACCGAATGGTGATGTCTGCTTTGTTCAGTGTGAGAAAACAGAAAAGTTGACATTTTTTTCACCCCTCAGTGCTGGATGACCCTTTTATCAAAAATCCAGTGAAAGTTACACACACAAAATATAAATCGTTTCCTTTTCTCACAAATAACTACAGCATTCTTTTTGATCCAGTTTTAGACACCAGTATATTGACAAAAAAAAATAAATCCCCCAGCCAAAGGACATATGAAGTTAATTATGCCTCTATGCTCAGAAACAAACAGTGCCTATAAAAAACTTCTCTGTCTCACATATGTCTTGTAACATTCTTAGACTATATTCTGCCAGACAAGATAGCTGATGCATGCCATTTACAAAGAACTCCTGCCTGACAATTTTAACCATATTGTAAATGCCCATAATCTGTGGAATCAATTAAAAGATCACATAAGTTTAATTATGGCCAGCTAACTTGGTTAAAGTCTTGAGCATTGGAATAATGATGACATCAAAATGTTACCAGCTATGAAAGAAAGAGAATATAAGACGCAGAAAAACAGAGAGAAACTCTTGCTGACCCTGAGTTTTTTTTTCCAAAGACAGCAAGAGCTAAGAGCATTAGCAGACTATGTATGGCTAGTTAAAATAAAAAAAAAACAGTAACATGGCACACCCGGTTGATAACAAGAAACAAAAAGCATTACTCATTTTTGACCCTCAAAAGTGCACTGCATTACACACCATGAATGGCAGCTGACAGAAGACATAAATGATCAAACGTCCGCATTTCTCTGCTTGTTGCAGTTCAGAGAAAGTACAGTTGTATAAGTAAGCTTACCATAGCAGTAAATGCTTAAATTATCACTGTTGCAGTAGCCTTAGATATATGGGTTATGCCCTGCCAAGGATATAACAGCTGTCTGGCTTTCAAAGCTTCAGGGCACCTTCCATGCATCCAAACCATTAGGCAGCATGACCTGTGCTGTCAAAAAGACTATTTTGGGCACCAAGCCCTTTAGAGCTTTTATGCCAACTGATAGAGGGAGGCTGAGCCCTGAGAGGACATAGCTAAGATTAAAAAGACATGAATGGCCACACCCTGGCAAAAGAATCCATTACAAAAACAAGGGGGCTGGAGGGAGGGAGCAGCAACTGCAGTTGTGATCATCTGAACATCTATTGTTACGGTAAGTTTCTTACACAACTTTACTATGTTCATCATATTGATCACTGCTGCAGTAGCCTTTGTGATATAGGTACTTTACCCTAGCTTACTACATTTGGGAGGTGGAAGAGGAAGGGTCCAGGAGCCCCTGGGGATTGGTCCTAGCAAAGCCTGAGCTAGACCTAGCAAAGCAATCAAGTTTGTAATGCTTTGTAAAAGTATGTACAGAGGACCAAGTTGTTGCTTCTAGGATACTTATAAAATCCAGCTCCTTCCAAAAAGCAATAGATAAAGCCAAGGTCTTGGTAGATTTAGCCTTGACCTTGCTTGGAATAGTTTTGTTGTGGTGGGAATAACAAAAGGTAATAGCCTGAGACAACCATTTGAAAATAGTCTGCGTTGACACAGGTTGCCCTTTCTTCTTACCTTCACAAGAAATTAATAACTGATCATAAGGTGTGAAAGATTTTGTTTTGTCAGATTTGTACCCTAGTTGTGTGTGGATATTCATGGTATGGAGTATCCTTTTTCCATCATTTTTGGGTTCAGGAAAGAAAACAGAGATGGATAGTTTGGATTAAAGTAAGCTTAGATACCAGCTTAGGCATAAAAGAAGGATTAGTTGTAAAGGAAACCCTATCTCTGTAAGAAATGAAATAGGGTTGACCTGCCTCAAGAGCTTGCAACTCAGGTACTCTTCTTGCAGAGGTCAGTGCAATCAGCAAAACAGTTTTCCATGTTAAGAACCTCAAGTCAGCCAGATGAGCTGGTTAAAATGGAGCAAGTGTTTGTTTCTCTAACACAAAATTAAGATCCCAAGGAGGAGTCACTGGTTTCCTTAGAGAGTCTCTTATGAAACACCCCTTTCAAAAACATTTTAACATGAGAATGCATTGAAAGAAGAGGATCCATAGGCACACGTGCTGAAATGGCTGACAAATGAACCTTGACAGAGCAGTAAGATAGGCCATAGGATAGTAACTCTCACAAAATTGTAAAACCATAGTTACACTAGCCCTGAATGGGTTCTGGTTATGATGCTAGAACCAACTACAAAACCCTTCCCATTTGTTTATATATGATTTTTCTATTAGCAGAATTTCTTGCCTCCATTAGTATCTGCTGTATATCTTTAGCAAACAGTTGCTTTCATGGTATTAAGACCCTATCATCCAGGCAGTTAAGTGGAGTTGTTTGGGGTCGGGATGCATCAAACACCCGTGTTCTTGGGTGAGTAGATCCAGTTTGTGAGGAAGCTTGTCGTAATTAGCCTTGACCAATACCAAAAAAGGGAGACTCACTATTGTCTGGGCCAGAAGGGAGCCACCACAATGGTCATGGGAAATTCATTCTGAATCTTCAGATGTACTCTGGATATAAGTGTAAAGTGTGGAAATGTATGCAGAAACACTACTGTTGAAGGAAATGAGAAGGCATCTGTCTTCCAGTCCTTCTTGCATAGAGTCCTTGAGCACAATTTTGCCAGTTTATTGTTCAGAAAGGAGGCAAAAAGTCTGCTTGAGGAACTCCCCACAGCTGGATCAAATCTTGGAAGACCCTCTGATCTAATTTCCATTCATGAGGGTCTACCTTTGTTCTGCTCAGCTTGTCTGCATACAATTCTGCTCTGACTGAATGCAAGATGCAAGTAGAGTGGACTGTGCTGTAAAGCTATATCCCAAGCTAAACTGCACTGTATCAACTACTCCTTCTCTGTTCTCGCACCCAAACTTTGGAAATCCCTCCCCCTTCACCTTAAAGAAGTCTCTTCTTTCCCCACCTTCAGAACTCAGCTCAAAAGATAACTTCATTAAAAGTCTGACTGCAAGTGCTTTTCCACTGGACACATAACCTAATTGCTTCCTCACCTGCATCATTTCTGCTTTGATCCTTTCTTTGCTGCTGCTTCTCTCTCATATATACTCCTAAAATTAATTCATATTTAATTTCCTACTCTGTTAATATTATTTACATTTTGTATCAGCTATCTATGGGATTATCTACCTTTTGTGATTACTGCCTCTTTGTGAATTTATTCTATTTTCTTTTTTTTTTTCATTCTCTTTACATGGGTTGTGCCTGCAAAAGGTCAATAGTAATCAGTGTACTACTTCTGGAAACAAATTAAAATAAATAAATAAATGAATAAACATGACTAGTCTGCACAGAGGATAAGACCTGGGCTCCCTTTGCTCTTTGATGTACCGCATCACTGTGGTATTGTCTGTAGTCACATGAAGAAGACCTGGAGACCAGAGGTGAGTCAGAGAATTGAGTGCTTTGATAAGAGCAAGCATTTCCTTGATGATTATATGCTTGCATCTGTCTTTGTTGTCCCAGATACCTTGCACTTTTATTTCTTTTAATACTGCTTCCCAAGTAAAGAAGAAAAGCATCTGTGGTGTTTGACTGCTTTGGAGCAATGAGGGAGGGAGAAGGGGTTTACTGAATGTGGGGATATTTGATGTCTCCATCAAGTGACTTTTCTTTTGACAAATCCTAGAAATGGAATTTGAAAGGAGAACAAGGGTTGGTGTTGGGAAAAGAGAGATTTCAGATAGCACTGTATCTTTCTTATGTTGAGTTTTGCTAGGCGTATCATGAGTACCATAGATGCTATGAGACCCAGAATCCTGAGGTATTCCCTTGCAGAAACTGAAGTCTGAATGGAAAACCCTTGAAACAGCTCTAGATTTAGATTATTTTTTTTTCCTGTGGAAGAAAAGATCTTTGAACTGAGGTGTCTAGCTGACACCCCAGGAACACAATCCTATGTGTACTCTTGGAATCCCAGCTTGTATAAGAGACTTCTTACCCAGGAGAGAGATTCCTAACATTTTAAAAAAGACTGCAAATATAAGCAAGTTATCTAAATAAAGAAAAATGAACTATAACTGGAGCTAGACACTTTGTGAACACTTGTGGTGAAATGAATAGTCCAAATGGTAATGTAGAGAACTGATAATGTGTTTCAGACACAGAAAACCTTAAGAAACACCTGAAGTCTGGATGAATACAGATGTGATAAGCACCTTTTAAATCTAGTGTTACTAGGAAACTTAAATGAAGAAGTGGTAACAGGTTGTGAAGTGACAGAATTTTGAACTTAGGCTCTATCACATATTGGTTTAGGAAAGAAAGATCCAGAACTGGTCTCTAAGGCATTTTCTTTCTTAGGCACCAAAGACATCCTTAAGTAAAAACCTTTCCTGACCTGGGAAGGAGGAACAGGCTCTGTTACTCCTGAAATAACATATATTGAAAGTCAGGAGGACATAGAGGAGTTTTGATCTGCTGGATTAGGAATTATTCCCTGAAAGGGAGGAATTTCTACACATTGACATCTGTGACCTTGATGAATAATCTTCACAACCCATTTGTATGAAATTATCTGTTGCCAAAGAAAGAAATGTAGAGTCTGATTTTCTGGAATGGATAAGGGGACTACCAGGGTGGAGGTGGACATGGTCCCTTATTAAGGCATTCTAAATTATTTGACTGTCCTTTTTGGAGGGGGGTCCTGCCTCCTTTTTAGAACCCCTTTGCCACTGTTTTTTAAATGTCAGTTTATCACCATTTTGCTGAAACTGTTAATTTTGCTTCTTCCCACAATTGGACGAGGTGTTAGAGAATCCCTTGGAAAAATTGGAAAAGGGCTGAAAAATCTGAATGCTTCCCTGAATCCGTTTACCTCTCACATCACATTTTTTGATAACTTCTGCTGCAGAGGGACTAAAAACTAACTCTCTATCCAAAGGTGAATTTCAGTTCTTATTTTTATACATTCTGGGAGGTTCTAAGAATGCAGCCAATCAAATCTCTTCAGTAATGTACAAGTGGCCAAAATCCTGGAATGAATATCAACAGAACTCAATTTAAACAATGAATAGTGAGCTGTGAAATGGAAGAAATTAACCATTCAAAGTAGATTTTTCCTCAAAAGAAGGAACTGTAGACAAACCATTCTTCCTATGTTTGCAATTAATCAGAATACATTTTAGCATATGAAGCTAACAATTCAAAATTCTGAAATTCAGAATTCCAGAAGCATACATTTTTTCCATGATTATAAGTTATTTTGCTATCCTCGTCAGAAAGGAAGGCACTGTAATTAACTAAATGTGTAGCAGAACTTGGACTAATTAAAGCTATAGCTGCTGGGTCAGATTTGGATTGACTCTATAAAAATGTGAAAGACTGAGGAACATTATGCGATGTATCTGCTTTTTAGAGGCATCAGGCTGACTATCAGGGAAACTGTAGCAGTGACACACACAAATCCTCCAATGTTGACAGCACAGTAGGGATGGGAGATGCTTCTGGAAATTCTGTTTGTAACAGTACATAGCATTTTCTCAGAGACTTTGAAACGTCAGTGTTCTCCCACTGAAAACACTGGCACATTCTAGAAATACCCTCTGAGAAAGAGAATCCCTCACAGTGAGAATCAGATACTATGCTCTCCTCTGAGTCTGAATAAGAAACTTCAGCATTCTCTCACTGAAAACACTGGCACATTCTAGAAATACTCTCAGAGAAAGAGAAACCCTCACAGTGCGAATCAGATACTATGCTCTCTTCTGAGTCTGAATAAGAAATCTGAGGAGAAAACCCTGCATCTTCCCTTCACCTTCCTGTCCAGATTTAGAATCTTGAATCTCTTAAGGAAAAGAGGAATTGCTTTTTTCTTTTACCAGAAACCACCTTGTAAGAGGGATCAATAGCCTGAATAAGACCCAGAGAACGACTTCATAAACTACTCCTGTCCAGGGAAATTTGATAAAGAGGAGAAAAATGTTTAGTTTTCTGTATCTTTTTGACATTAAAAATTGGAGCAAACAAGCTTTGTTAATGGTGGCAGCAGCAGCTTCTCCAAGGGTAGACACAACATTCTGACTAACAGAAAAGTCTTCTATGTCCCTTCTCCCAAGACTGACAAGATTGGTTTTCCCTTACCCACCGAGGAGACCCCCAATAGACACAGAGAATGTGGCTAAACTTGGTCCATATTGGCTGTATGGGCTGCACCAGAGGGATATGGGATAAAAGATGAGTGCTCTGAGGAACTAACTTTGGCCCCAGCAGAGTCACCCACCTGTTGCTAGTGCAAATTACTGGCTTACTGTGGTGACAAAGACTGTTTGCTTAATTTTTTTCTTTTTGTGGCTGGAAGAAGGACTGACTGTAGTACTAGTTGTCTGTTCCACAGTCAAGCCAAAATGACGCCTCTTTCCCAAGGAAACTAAGCAGTGCAAGCTGATAAAAATTCAGAAGTCCCAAAAAGTCACTTTTTTACTGTAAAAACACAGTAAAAATGACTTTAATACACTTTGCCAGCCCCAAAAAGTGAAATAAACACAGTTTTTAAAGAGAAAAATGGTTTTAAAATGTTTTAACAGCTTTTAAATAGTACCAAATGTGTTCCCATTTAAAAGTACATTCAAGTTTTGTAACAGTCTTTTAAAACATAAACATCTAGATAAACAAAACTAGGAAAGTAAATTTAAACAATACATATTAAATGTAGAAGGTTTTCCTCAAAGAGAACTTAGCTGCCCAACAGTGGAATAGCACTAGCTGACTGTTGGTAGTTGAATGCCCACAGAGGAGCATTCTGTTTGGCAGCAGGAAAGCTTTGAAGGGCTTGGCACCCAAACCAGCCTTTTTTATATCACAGCTCATGCTGTCTAATGGTTTGGGTACATGGAAGTGGTCCCAAAGCTTTGGAAGTTGTCTGGTTGTTATATCTTTGGTGGGATATATAACCCATAAAGCTAAGCCTACTGCAGCAGTGATCAATATAATTAACCTCTATTTAAATCCTTCATGGGTTTGGCATCTATGAAGAAGAACTTTTGCACTGACCTTGCTCTAATGCCTACAGCATTTTGGGTATTGCCGTCTAATGTATAACATTACACACAGTAAAGATCTGTTCAGGCTATTTCTCTATAAGACTGCAGAACATCGTAAACAAAATGAAATGCTATGGACATCATAGGTTACATACCTACTTGGTTCACAACAAATGTTTGTTGAATGTCTTGTCCTGTTCAAGTGTGCTCAACATTGTTTGAAATAAACTGAAATCCTAGCCTTGTGGCATTCAGTAAAAGGTCTGGGGCCAGTTTAGTCTCATTTTCACATGGTACTCCCTGGGAAGAGATGAATTTTTAGTTAGTGGCACCAGTTTCCTGTGGCAGGTTACCTCTCGTTTATTTTCTTAAGCCATTATTTTATCTATCCAATCAGGGAATAAATTAGAGTAATTGTTTATCATTTTTACTCATTGAAAAAAATATACCTTCATTACTCAAGGTTAAGCTGGTCACCAAAAAAGCTTAAACCGCACATATCCAATGGTTTATAAGTAACAGTCTTGGTTCTGTTTGGGATAGCATGATCCATGCACTCATGTAAGTGCTTATAGAGTGCATTTGTGTATGATTCAGCAGTTGTAACTGTATTGTCCATCTGCATGGGTGTCAAGAAGTTCACCACTTCTGTCTTAAGAAGCATGAAGTTGGCCTTGGAGAAATTTTTTACTGTGGTTTCCTTAATGGGGGGTCGGGGCGGGATGTGGATATCAAGGGTGATTAGCTTATGGTCGGATTGGACCAATGAGGAGTTGACTTCAGGTGTGGAACATCGGTCACTCATGTTGGTAATGACTAGGTCTAGGATATTGTTGCCCCTGGTGGGGGTTGTGGATAAGTTGATCCAGGGCACTGGAGTTTATGAATTCCAGAAAGCGTTGAGCTAAGGTGTTGGTACACGAGTAGTTTCCCAGTTAATGGTGGGGTAGTTGAAGTCGCCCATTATTAGGGTGTTTGATTGAACCCTAATATTTTCCAGTACATCAAGAAAAGAGGAGTGGGAATCCTGCAGCATGGTGGGAGATCTGTAGCAATCCACAATTTGGATTGCAGTTTTGCCCAGAGTTTGTCGCACTTGGATAACCTTGGATGCATTATGCTGAGCAACTAGCCTGGAGGTGTGGATATCCTTAATGAATATGGACACACACCTGCGTTTGGTGTTTCGGTCCAGGTTACATGGCCAAAAAGTGTGGTATGAGTTATAGCCTGGTAGAGCAGGGGTGCTGTTTGGAGCCTTGAACCAGGTCTCAGTCACTGCACAGATATCGATGTTCTCCATTTTAAGGAGTGCCTCGAGTGACTGCATTTTGAGATTTAGACTTCTAGCATTGAGTAGCATTACCCTCAGTTTTTGCTTGCCTGTTCCTATTATGGTGGTGAATTTGTTAAAAAAAAGGCACTATTGGGGCAGCAAGAGCCTTAGCCAGTATCCGGAATCCCAGGGGCGACAGGTACAGGCCATCTGTGGCAAAGCATTGTGGTCTGTTGACCATGTCATCCCAAGCAGACAGATACTAGATCCCCTTAGAATGACACCAGAAGGTTAGCCAATTGTTGAAGTCAATCATTTTGTCCTTGTACTGCAGTATAATTCTGGGTGATGGCAGAATGCTACTCAGGGCTAGGGTCATACCTGCCTGGGCTACAAGATCGGAGAGCTCTTCCATGTCTCTTTTCATGTAGTCCAGGGAGGTACATCTCAGGTCATTCACACCAACATGGACAATGACGGAGTCATATTTGTACTTGTTGTGGAGTGACCCAAGTGTGTAGGTTATGTGGTGGATCCTGGCACCCGACAGGCAGCTGACAGTAACCTTCTCCTTGTTTAGCCTGGTGAGTGGGACATCAGTGTGCCTGACTATAGAGTCACCTTTGACTAGTGTGTTGGGTACGGTGTTTGCCTTATTGGTTGTGGTTGAGTGGCACACTGAGTCTGTGGGCTATGTGTCATTTGGGTTGTGTTGGGGTATGGAGGTTGCTTGCATTTCTGCTTTGGAGGTCTCTGTTGCTTAGGCAGATTATTATTGAGAGCCTCTGCGAATGTTTTTGTGTTACTATGTGTGGATTTTGGTGGTGTACATTTAGTGAGACTATGTGATGTGTGTGGTGTGGTGCAAATGTTTACCTTCTCCTCATGACTGTCAAGTTCAGTCTTGGCTGGAGAGAGCTTTACCTCCAGTTTGGCTAGATAAGTGCATCTCTCACAGGTTGTAGTGTTGGGTGGTAGGAGGAGAGGGTTGTCTGTGTACATAAGGCAATTTCTACATTACCTCAAGATGCCCAGATTCATCAGACAGGAGAGAACACTGGGAGCTGACCCTTGGACATGCCTGAATAAAAACATATTTTCCTCTAGATAAGTGAGGAAAGTGAGTACAAGAGCTGTTTTTCTCTAAGCAAGTGAGAAAAGTAAGTACAAAAACTGTTTTCCTCTAGGTAATGAGGAAGATTGAGTGCTATAGTAATTAGTAGCTTATTTAGTGCTTACAAGTTCTGAACAAATGCTGAGCATGAATAAACAAATTTAAGTGCTAAAACTAAGAGTTTGTATCTGCACTAGATGAGTTACAGGACAGAAACAAGTGCAAATGCAGGCTTTCAAATCAGAAAGTTGAGAGAGAGATGGAAGAGATTGCCCAAACGGCCAATAACTACAATTTCTGGACCAGAACCACTCCTTATGTGGTAGACAGGTTACCTAGTGCTTACCACTCCCACTGAGAAGCTAGAAGGCTTCCCTCCAACACAGAAAGGCTTGGGGGACTCAGAAGCTTACATACAGTCCTGTATACAGCAAATCTGCATCTGGAACACTAGTTACAGAAAAGGTAGGAAACAGGCTTACAGTTTTTTTTTTTTTTTTTTTTTTTTTTACAGAAAAGTAGCATAAACAGTAGTAAAAACAATTCACATGCATCACAGGCTAGCACACTTGAGTATGTAGCAATATTAGACCAAACACAGTTTAAAAATGCAATTAAATTAAAAAGGACTAAAAGCAAGTGCAGAAAGAGTTTATTAGGTAGAATGTGGTAAAGAGATGGGACTGGGGGAGTGTCCCAGATCAAATCTACAGTGGGGTGGCCAACTGCAAAAGCCACCAAAGTTAAACTACAAACCAAAAATAGTGAGGGTGGGTGGGACAAAACAGAGATCTAAGCAACAACTAACAGTACAAACTTTAAAACCAAAAAAATATACTCAGCTCTGTATATTTGCAGATCAGTCTCTCAGAACAGTGAGACAACAGTTTCAACAGAGATCTACGAACAATTAAACTCTCTAACCAAAAAAATATATACTCAGCTCTGTATATTTGCAGATAGTCTGGAAGGCAGTCTTTCAGAACACAGGTTCCAGCAATTAGATGCAGGCTGTTACAAACAGGTCAATTTAAGTGATCCTTGAGTTACATAACACATAAACTGTAAAAGCCAATTATACCAACTGATGACAAGGCAGAAAATGGGGAGTGGGGGGGGGGCAGTTTAAACAGAGATCTAAGCAACAACTAACAGTACAAATTTTAAAACCAAAAAAATATCAAAAAACGCTTTTAGAGAAAACCTCTAGCAACATATTGCATTAACAAATTTCTCAGAACATAAAATCAAATTTTGTTAACTATTTCAGTCGAATAAGTATAAAGCATGTGAAAAGTTTTAGTTACAAGAGGAAATTGATGCAGTGCAAAAGGAAATACAGTTAAAATGCTATTATGGTATTACGTTACTTTGCATGTCTGGAGTAGTTGATGGATATAGTAAAAGAGAGAGTGAGAAATTATTAAGGAAGAAAGCAAGATGAAAGAGAATGTAAAAAGGTATTAAGTATTTGTGTAAATTTTTATATATTTACAGGCTGTTCTTTGATAGCTTTCTCTCTCTCTCCCTAAACACATAAATACATTTATTATGTATGCCTACATATAGAATGATACTGTTTGTATCTATATCTATATATCCATCCACATCCCTTTTATCCCATTTTTTCATATGGGGTTGGGGTGCCACTTCAACAGTGGCAATCACCTAGAGTCAAGGTTTACACTGCCAGGTGGCTAGCCCTGCCATGTTTGTTCTAGCATACTACACACACACACTCACACACCCTTATGGCCAGTTTAGAGTGTCCAATCCATCTACTGCATGCCTTTTGAATATGAGAGGAAACCTGAACACCTGGAGGAAACCCACGCAGACACAGGTACGACATGCATACTCCGCGCAGATGGCACTCTAGCCATGAATCAAACTGGAAAACATCTCGCTGTGAGCTGAGAATGCTACCTGCTGCTGCACTGTGTCTCACATACACACACACACATATATATGTATGTATGTATAAATGTATATCTTTTTTTTAAACCAAAGGTTAATGGAGGCCACTGGGATGTATGCAAACGACCCCTTAAGAGCATTGAATGTTTTAGCTACATGGCTTCTTAATTCCCATGACTTTTCTTTAAGTCTTTACGGTTATATTCAGGCCAATAAAGCCAAACCTCACTAGCTGTTATCATCCATGTTTCAGCCTTTTTATTGACATTATGAGCACATCATAACGTGTTAGTTTGGCTGTACTTTAGAAAGAGAGAGTGTTTAAAGTCAGCTGATGCTCATAAACATTAATATGTCTGCAAAATATCCCAACTCACATCCAAACCAATGGGTAAAAAGATCACATAGACAATCCATTCAGTAAAAACTGCAAGAAAAACCCAGCCAGGCTAGAGTTTTCACTATGTGATACCTTAAACCTCTTGTAATGGAAGCCCATGGGATATATGCAAACGATCCCTTAAGGACATAACAACAATGTTTCAGCTACATATCTTTTATATATATATCTATCTATATATATATATATATATATATATATATATATATATATATATATGTGTGTGTGTGTGTGTGTGTTTGTGTCTGTGTGTGCATATACACACACACACACACACACACACACACACACACACACACACACAAACACACCACACACACATAGAGACACACACACACACACACACACACACACACACACACACACACACACACACACACACACACACACACACACACACACATCTATATGGTTGTAGCTGAACAGCAAACATTTCCATGAACGAACACTTTTTGCTATAGTAAAAAAAAAACAGCCCATGACGTTTTACTTTTAACTTTTAAAGTCTTTTTTTTTTCTTGAAAGTGTTCTTTGCCTGGAAAAGTAGTCAAATCCATTTATTTTTAAGTGGACCGTTAGTTGAATGATGCACTTGTCAAAGTGAGAAGATGGCTTGTGGCAGGAAAGAGGGGTTTCTGTTGCTAACGCCAAGACCTTTGTCTAGATGAAAACTTTTGGCAGTTGGGCTTAAGGATGTATGTGTATGAGTGTTTGCAGGTAAGGGTTACAGTAAGGGCAAGGTAAGAAGATATATTTAGTGTTGTGCAAGCACTAAAGTGATGCAGGGGGTAAAGTTTAATGTAGAGGACTTCACAATGTACATCCCTAGTAGAACGACATAGCACACACTAATAAGTATGGACAGGGAGGTTTACTCACATCCCACCTTACTAATGCATGTTAACCCTAACCTTAATCCTGCCCCTATCTCCAGTGTTACAACTTACCACATAAAAAACTTTCCCATAACACTACCATTATACAAGACACTCAGGCACACAACACATACAACAGCACTTACATACACAATGCTAAATCTATCTCCTTACTTAGCTCTTAGTATAATCCTAACCACAAACACTTGCAAATGCACTCACCCCGTAATGCTGAAACATTTAGAATATCTGAAAGTTTCTGCACCAAAATCCAAATGCCTGACTTACCTTACACACACGTACTCAGTTTTCTTCCTTTTGGTAATTGCACTGCCCACTGATTAAAACTCTTGACAAATTTCCCAAACAGTTCACTCTGTTGAAGAACTGAAGACTGAGCAGAGAGGGATTACATAATATTGTGGAAGTGGCATATTCCTCAAATCTGAAAAAATGTGTGATCTCACACACTTGTTGACCATCTGCTTATTCAACCAAATTCTATCAACTAAACAGATGAGTAAAACTTGATTTGATTATATTTGGAAGAAGTTGCTTTTACCAGCTAAGTGACAGCTTATGTCAGTTAATGGACAAGCAGGCAAGTACTTTTGAATAGCAGTGTTGGAATGTCGTGAGACTGAATATGCACTTAAGATTAGGAACTATGAATTATGGCCATTCCCCACTGTTGTGTAATCTGTGTGTGTATATATATTTATTTATTTTATTTTATTTCATTCATTTAACATTTTTTTTACAGGGAAAGTCTGACTGGGACAGAAGCCATTTTCAGTGGAGGCCCTGGGAGAAACCTTCCAGATGCATGTCGTTGGAATGTGGGAAGAAACTGGAGCACTCGGAAGAAACCCACATGAATGCAGAGGGGACATGCAGATTCCAACAGAAGGCAACCCAGCCAGGAATCGAACCGCAGAACCTCTTGCTGTGAGATGACAATGCTAACAGCTGCACCCGCGCGCGCTCGAACACACACACACACACACACACACACACACACACACACACACACACATATATATATATATATATATATATATATATATATATGGATCTAGGTCATAAGATCGACAGCTCATATGACTGAAACTCATTTCATCGACAGCTCATTTGGCTGACAAAAAGTATAGGTGGGGGGCTTCGCCCCCCACACCCCCCCAACTATATATAACAACTCCACAGTCGCACAACAGTGGGGAGGGGGCAAATCCCAGGTTTTTGCCTTGAATACTTTTTGTTAGCCAAATGAGCTGTCGATGAAATGAGTTTCAGTCATATGAGCTGTCGATCTTATGACCTATATATATATATATATATATATATATATATATATATATATATATATATATATATATATATATATATATATATATATATATATATATATATATATATATATATATATATATATATATATATATATATATATATATATATATATATATATATATATATATATATATATATATATATATATATATATATATATATATATATATATATATATATATATATATATATATATATATATATATATATATATATATATATATATTTATATATGTGTGTGTGTGTGCAGTATATGGCTCCTGTTAAATTCTTCTTTTAAGTTAAGTTACGTAAACCAGTGTTTGCTGTTGTCTTTTACCTTCTCTGCAGTTAGTGCTAGTTTGGCTTCTGTCCTCATTTCTTCATCTCTACCATATTGTGCATCCCACTACCTTTCGCAGGCATTTCTCCTCCATCACCTCTAGATTCCTCAACTGTTCTGCCTTCACTGCTTAGGTTTCTGCAACTTGAAGTCGTACTGGTTGCACCACTGTGTTGTACACCTTACTTTTCAGCTTCTTTGTCATTTTTTGCCAAACACTACAACTGACACTGTGCCAGTTCGCTACAGCTCCCTTAATCCTAGCTTTAACCTCTTCATTCAGACTTCCTTCTTCTCAACCACCCTTTCCAGGTACTTGAAGCTGATAACTTGTGTCACCAACTTCCCTTCTGTCTGAGCTTCTTCTGATTTCCCCCATTTACTGCCATTATAACGATCGTATCTGTACTCAGCTTTATCCTGTGTGCCGTTGGTTGTACATTTCAGTTCCCTCTCCTTTGCTGAAGTTCTTATTGGGAGTCTAGCTGTAAAGCCCCATCATTTGAATGCAGCAGCTTTGTCGATCTGTTCTGTC